>NC_050530.1:18425983-18428924 GCF_002922805.2 Oryzias melastigma | reverse complement strand
AGGTGTTTGGTCACAGAGTTCACCTCAGCGCTGTTGTGTAAAAGGGAGTTTCTGTAGCAAGTTCTTCAGAAAGCCCTCAGAGAAAATTTCACAATTCTTCCTCTTACTTTCAAGTTAAGTTCACGACAAGTCAAACAAGAAAAAATATATTTTTTATTTCCTTGATTTAGGGTTTTCAGGAAAACTTTTATTTTGAAGGATTCCGTTGAACTCCTATGCTTATTAATTCTTTAATAAATGGAATAAAAGTTCAAATTTTGACACAAAATTAATTCAAATGTACCTTTCCTAAAGACGATGAAGTCATCAAACCTGGAGTGTCCCCCTGTGACTAAAACCTCTGCTATCCCACCTTTGCACGCACCAGTTGTTAACCCTTTGACATCTGTCAGATCACATTATGATTCACTTTTGAGATGACATCAGATAATTACAAAGAAGTTTGTCGTCTTTGTGACTCATCCACTCAGTTTGAGAACTTGTGGTCCTGTGGATGCTTAAGTCGCGTGTATGCAGACTCTTCTGAGAGCACAGAGTGGTGCTGCCGTGTGTGAATGACCTTTAGGTGGGTGGTGGTGGTGGTGTGCGCGGTCTGGCCTTTGGCTGCAGCCAGCTGGCCGTTGTAATGAGATGTCCCGATAGAGCACCCAGGGAAAGGTAAAGTTTTAATTGACAGGCATGAGGAGTGGGGGCTGCAGGTGCTGACAGAAAATGTATGTGTGTGTGGTGTTGGGGGTGTTCACCTTGTCTTCACTCCTAAAGCCAAAAGGCGACATAAGCTTTTTTTCTTTTTTTGCTTTGTCTGCCAAGAAAGCCAACACAAGAAAGCCGCTCTTCTGTCCGCTTTACTGGACACCCCCCTCTTTATATTTTTGATTTCTTTTTTTAACCTTCTGCTCTCCCTCTTGTCCGTGGGGCTGCTCGTCCCTCAGCAGGCCCAAATGGCAGCTCAGATGGTTATCTGGGGGCTCTCGATTAGTCTGGTCTAAATGTCATCAAGCAGGTGCAAAAGGCCATTTTTAAAGATCTGCACGAAAAAAGTTTGTACATTTAAACTTTCCCAGAATTTTTTTTTTTTTTAAAGTTCTGTGACGGGAATTTTGTTCCTCTTCCTGACAGGAACACGAAACAAAACTTCTAAAACATGACCTTTCCAGATTTCACTCTTTGTACTTCCTGTTTGGTTCTAAAGTCAAAGTATCAGAAGTAAAACTTTTGCCCCATGTTGCATCAGGATGGTTCTATGTGCTGCACGTGTCTGTCAAAAATAATATAAATAAGCTTCCATGTGTGTTTGCAGGCTGTAAACACGTCAAGGGAATCCTGTTGTTCGGACCACCAGGCTGCGGCAAGACCCTAATGGCTCGGCAAATTGGCAAAATGCTGAAGGCCAGAGAGCCGAAGATCGTCAACGGGCCAGAGATTCTCAACAAATATGTCGGCGAGTCTGAGGCAAACATCAGGAAGCTGTTTGCAGATGCAGAGGAGGAGCAGAAGAGGGTAAGAAAACCTGCAGAAAGTTAGTTTCTGACAAACCATATGAATTCTTAGTTTATTTTTTAGGACATAAAGTTCCACAAACCTTTTTAAGAAATTGATACATTTAGTTTTTTTTTTAATTAAGACATTTTGTAGATAAAAATGCATTAACAGCATCTTGCAGAGATAGTTTGTGAAACAGAAATCTGCATCTACAGTTTGTTGGATGTTTTTGTGGCTTAACTAGAGAGCTGTCAGTCAAAGGAAAGGTTGCTGCGAGAAGACGGCTCAGCACAATGTATTTGGAGCTAGCTTTCTTATTGCACACATTTGACCCACATAGGTGTAAACATTTTTCAAAATTCCCTAAACTATTGCGTTTCTGCTTAAACAATAGTTGAAATTGAGTTTTTGCATTTCAAGTCCCACTCTGATCATCTTTTTCTATTTTTAAAGCGTTCCCAGTGATCTTTTTTTAATTATGTTTATGCCATTTTTAGCCAAATTTTTTTAAAAAGTTAAAATTTTCTTGGACATATTTTCTGCAGAGCGGTAAGAGTTCATTAGACATTCACCTTTAAATTGTGGGTGGGACACAAAATAACCCCGCCCCCACTACTCATCATCCATCTGTTCAGACTCTCCTGCTAGCTTATGTCCCCACACCTCTAACCTAACCTTGCCTCTGGGTTGGTGCAAAAGTACACCTCCGCTTATTTCCCATGATTCCTTTGTTCACACTCTCTCCAGCTAGCTTACAGACCCTCACAGCCGCAAAGTTCCATTAGCGATGTAACAAAAATGGTGATAAATATTGGAGCTGTCCAGCTGTACACTTCTGAGCCAGTTAGCAGCTCAGATGATGCAAACTAAGACGTTCATGGATCGATTTGTCTGTAAGTGGATGCATCAGAATGGAGTGGAGCAGGGAGCTCATGGCCTGCCGATGAAAACTTCTACGTCACGCAGCTACAACCTTTTTTTCCAACAGCATATTTTTTGTCAACCTCTGATTCACAAAAATTTGAGTTAAGAAATACTCAGAAATGCAATTTTAAGCAAAATTTTCTTGATATCTGTCATCCAGGATTAGAAAAATGCTACAAGAACATGTTAAAACACCAAAAACAAAATTGTCATAGGAGTTGGTCTTTAAAGCCACAGAAAATAAATCAGAAATGATCAAAAACTCTTGAGTTGAGCTTGAAAACGTGCGGAGTGAATACTTGAAACGAGTCAGATTAGGTAACATTTTGTAACTAAAAAATAATTGAGCAACACTAAAGATCCTGATGGAATTGATGAGTTAGTTTCAAAATAAAAGCTGCAATATCTCTTTCCAGACGTTTAAATCCAAACCTTTCCAGATTGTGTCCATGTTTCTATCAATTCTTCAGAGTTCAGGTGAAGCACAGATGACTGCTGCATCTGTTTATAAATGAGTGAGGGGGGGGGGGGGGTA
>NC_050530.1:18422098-18425972 GCF_002922805.2 Oryzias melastigma | reverse complement strand
GGGGGGGGGGGGGTACAAAAGCTCATTTCTGCAGGAGTGGAGAGATCTGCCCTTTAAAACAGTCCCAGCAGTAACGCGTTCTTTCACGTCTGTCTGTGTGTGTGACTCTGAATCTGAATGGAGGGACAGAACGTCAAGCCTCACTCCACACCACTTAATGAGGGGCTGGGTTTTCGATTAGACCGCCCCCCCCCCTTAACAAACACGCACACTCCGTTCAGTGTGTAACGCGCACGGCTCCACACCTGTTTTAAGTGCTACGTCAGGGTTGACAGGTTCGTAGACGGAGAGATAACCCCCCACCCTGCTGCCCCCTCAGGTTTCCATCTGTCCCTCTGGAGTTTTCTCTGTCTTCGTACACAAGTCTGCTTGAAATTTCATAAACTGTAGCCTCACACTGTGTTCAGTGTTTGGGTAAATCCAGCACAGCGTGTTCCTTTTCAAGAGTCAACCACTAAATATTCTGAACATTTTGAACCAATTTCTGTATCTGAAAAATCACAACCCATCCGACCACTGCGAGAATTTGAGATCAGACGTCACTGCTGAGATACACAATCTGTTTATTTTCTGGATGTTTGTCTTCATTGCTGCTGAAAACTAGGAAAAGTCTTTAAAGCCAAAAAAATTAAGGCTCCACAAGCATTTGATTAAATTAGTCAAGGCTACTTCTGCTTTAATCCATCTTAAAAGTTTAGAGGAAACATCTCAACTTAACAGACTAAGCTAAACTAGGCATCCCTGCCCCCTTAGACCCTCTTTCTCTGTACGGATAAACTCATAAAAATATACCCGATTTGGAAAAAAATATAAGAATCCTCATCAAGGAGGGATAGAGATATTCCTTGAAGACCAAAAAGCCTTTACATTTTAAAGTCCGATTCACCCATGCACACCCATTGATGGCGGCTCAACTGCTAAACACTGGTGCCAACCTTTCACCACCAGGAGCAATGTGGGGTTCAGTGTTTTGCCCAAAGACTCTCTAACAGATTCGTGGGTCGACCAGCACTACTATCACAATAGTCGTTTTTACTTGCCTTTATGGTTGAACTTCTCTTGAGTGACACATTTTATAAAAATGCTTCAACACACTCCCTTGCTCCACGGATCATCCACCTTTGTCAATAGGCAAGTGTCTAGAGCTGGAGGTGTCAAAATCTTTGTCCTGACAGTCTAGTGAATTCAAAAAGAGCCTCCTGTGAACAGCACCGAGCCAATAATACCCAATTATCATCAATGATCCAGTCAATGCACGAAGAGCCGTTGACCTACTGGAGAATATGTAACAGCTTCCACAGACCTCCACCCAGAACCCCTGGTGACCTCAGGGCAGACCCTCAAAGAGACTGGAATGTCTTATCTCAGCAGACCATCAGAGGATTGCTGAACAGTTTGGGATGTTATGAAGCGTTCATTGATGCTCATGGGGGACATGACGAGTTGATGAGAAAAGATCCTCTTGTGATGGTGAAGCATGGTTCTAATTGAGTCATTTAGCTTTTTCTTAATTCCACTAAAAGTCAAATGTCCAAAAATGTTATTGATAAGTTTATTATCTTAAACATATTTTAGTCCTTCTAGGACTGCGAGATTGTAGACCTCTCATGGAGGCCATAGAGCGAAAATGTTCATTGTTTTCTACAGGTTTGCTGCGAGTGACAGTTTGTAGCAAAAACCATTTATGCAACACATAATGGTAAAGTAGGTGAGTCAAAGGTATTTTGTAAGGATTTTTCATTTATAGGGGGGTAATCGGCCAGTACTCACACCCTATGGATGACAATAGCGTGTATTCAACTCGCAATATCCTTACCAATACTTCACGATACACTTACCACATGTATAATAATGGTACATTAAGCATATACTAAATCTCTTTTTTTAATTCTCCCTTAAGGTTTGAACTGAACTGGACAAATTAGCTCAGCCAGCAGTCATCACGATGCGATTATGCCCTTTTCTTCAGAACCAAGATGGACATAGTCTTGAAGTTGAGTCGTGGCATCTGGACTTAAGTCTTCTTTCTTGAATTGTTTCACACCACTCATCCAAGTGGCTTCATAAGTCTGAGCTGTGAACTTTTCAAGAAAGACTTTAAAGGGTAACCAAACCCTAGATTCACTTTTTTTGGCTGCTGATCTCTATAAATGGGGCTTTAAAAGTGCTGTCTGTTGGTCATCGGCCAAATTTTTGACAAATTGAAATAAAACTGGTTAATTCTTCAAAACATAGTCAAAAACTGTCTGTGTGCTGCCCCCTACAGGTTGAAATCAGGTATTACAGTTAAATTTTGTGATTGGTCAAACCATATAAGTTTCAGAAGTCTGACATTATAATCTGCAGCCCCAGTAATGATAACAGTCCAGCCCCCCAGGCCCCACCCCTCTGACTGGATTTTCAGATTTCGGCAGTGGGTGGAGTCAGCCTCCGACTTTATGGTTTGATGCCACTTTAAGTCCAGAGGCCATGACTCAAGTTCAGTGCTGTGTAATCTAGACAAATGATAAGGTTTAAAGGTTTAAAACATATTCGCAGGTGGATTTAATGCAGAAAAAGTTGACCATCCTCTTGACTGCAGTATCTTGGCCCCAAAGGTCTCTGCTGGTTCCTAGAAAAAGCTGCAGCGAAGGCAATAAAACACCCATTTCAGGCCCCCATCTTTTTACCAATAGTGGAAATCATGACCAAAACAACTGCAGACACCATATGGTCTTTGTTGGCTTACAGGAGTTTTTGCTTTAAGGGTTAAACTTTCAAAAACATGATCCGATAAAGATCATGACATAAACAGTTTCTGTACATTTGGTCCGTGAGTTACAAAATACTTTTTTTTCGGAATCTGGGGTATGTGGGGAGAAACTGAGCGATTTACTTGTTGGGTGAAGAAGACCTCCCAGCTAGTGAGAGCAGATGGTTTCTGATAACAACAGGCAGCCTATTTACCCATAACACATTAATCTTCCTCCTCCTCTGTTTCTGCTGAGCAGCTCGGTGCAAACAGCGGCCTTCACATCATCATATTCGATGAGATTGACGCCATCTGCAAGCAGCGTGGCAGCATGGCGGGCAGCACAGGAGTCCACGACACCGTGGTCAACCAGCTGCTGTCCAAGATTGACGGCGTGGAGCAGCTCAACAACATCCTGGTCATAGGTGTGCATGTCTTTCCTGACCATAAAAACTCTTTGGATGCTCCAAAACCTTTCTATTAAGGTTGGCTGAACACTAGAGTTCCATCTCATCTTTGGTGTTCATGTCACACATTTATCCAGGTATGACCAACAGACCTGACCTGATAGATGAAGCCTTACTGAGGCCGGGAAGATTGGAGGTCAAGATGGAGATTGGTAAGACTGTTTGAGGGGACTGAAAGAGAATTTTGTTGCACATTAATAAAAAGTTAACATAAGCACATGATGATTTATTTTATTGAATTGATAGTAAAAATCTTCTTAAATTTGATCCAAAGTCTCTGTTTCCAAATATCGAAGAATGTTGGGGGGGGATATATGAAACAAATAATAACGCCTGATATAACTGTGCGATTATCTTTCAAAATTAAAGACATTTAAAAAAATTGCATTTCCATTTGTTTCTATTGGAATTATTTCTTAATCTGAGCTGTTTTACTCTGAGGACAATAGGAGCATTTTTAGTTGTGAAGCCAGCAACCTAGAGTTTACCTGGTAAATGCAGAAGCTTCACTCACCTTTTGTTTAAAAAATGGTCTCAAAGAGGAAGTTAAAATGTTTTTCTATTGACTTCAAAATCTTTTCGCTAATCTCTCAGAATATGATGTCACAAAAACCCATCTTTTCTAAAGCCAAGAAAAAACGGTTAAACAAATAAACCTGATGGGTTTTTTTGAGCA
>NC_050530.1:18414898-18420933 GCF_002922805.2 Oryzias melastigma | reverse complement strand
TGTATGTTGTGTTTGCAGGCTAGCAGCACAGTAGAGGTGGACATCCAGACTGCAGAGAAGCTTCTTGTCAACAGGCTGGACTTCATGGCTGCACTGAATAACGACATCAAACCGGTGCGTTGCTGCAAACTGTCTGTACGCCATAGTCGTGTCAAAAACGCTGCAGGACTTTAGCTTAGCACTTGAAATAAATATGTACATATAGGGGAAAAAAGGTCATCTTTTGATCAACCATATTTCAAAAGTGATCCCACTGGCCTTTTAATTATGATGTTGTTTTAAGCTAAAACACCCCCAAAATCTGTTATGTTTTCTTGGACATAGTTTCTGCAGAGTTGCAGTAGTTAATCAGAAATTCACTTCTGAGTTGTAGGTGAGTCTGTTGGCACAGAGTTATCTCGCCCCCTTTCCCATCAAGCACTGGTGCGTCGAAAAGGGGGGGGGGGTATAGGTCCCTAAAACCAATTTGGCACTGTGTTAGGGGCCCTATAAAAATGATTTTCATGGGGCCCAAAATCCCCAGCGGCGCACCTGACCATCCACATGTTTACACACTCTCCCTCTAGCTTACAGCCTTTCACAACCCCAACATTAGGGGGGAGCAAAAATGGTGGTCTAGTGGTCTATTAGTGGATTCATCAGAATGGAGAAGAGCAGGGAGCTTGTAGCCCATCTATTGTAGTTTCTACGTCACATCTACAATCTTTTTCAAACTGCATTTTTACATCTGCTCCTGATTCACAATGACTTGAATGCAGAAATACTCTGAAATTTTCTTTAAATAAGACTTCCAGAAAGTATCCAAACTGATGATTTTAACACGTGTTAAGTCTTTTTGCCCTATCAAAACTCGATACAGTGTTCCTCTGCATATTTGCATTTCTTTATTCGCAGTTTCACATATTCACATGTTTTTTTCAGTCATGTGACTCTTACAGTTTGTCACCAAAACGCAGAAAACTCTAGATTCATGTAC
Organism: Oryzias melastigma; assembly: GCF_002922805.2. Classification (NCBI taxonomy): domain Eukaryota; kingdom Metazoa; phylum Chordata; class Actinopteri; order Beloniformes; family Adrianichthyidae; genus Oryzias; species Oryzias melastigma. The sequence goes on along the minus strand of NC_050530.1, from coordinate 18,419,957 downwards.
AAGGTTTTTGCATTAGAAAAAGATGCTGCGCTGCTGAGGTGAATCTCTGCACAACAGCCCCCCCCTTCGCGCTCCTCCTCTCTCTAATGCCCTTGCATGGACATAAAGCATCAGCTGACTCAGAAACGGATGAAAAAATTGCTGATTTTGCTGAAGAAGATAATCAAAAAAGATAATTATCATCTGCAGAAGTTGTTTATTATCTGATGAAGGAAGCATGCTGCTGATTTTAAGGCATAGAGAGACTTCCTCATCTACACCATAAAGTGCTCTGTCGCTGCTGTATAGTCTTTTGTTCTGAATTAAAAAAAATAAACATTATGTTGAGCAATATTTCAATTTTCTTTAATAAATGTTTTACAAAGGATGATCAGAAATGTTTTTGATGAGCATAGATCAGTTATGGACCTCTTTGGCCGTGGGGGATGGGGGGTTCTCTGTATTTGCGGATTCGTCATACTCGTCATATTCGTCCCTAAAGCCCGCGAATAAGGGGAAACACTGTGTTTACCCTTTTTAAGTTCTATTTTTTTAGTGGCTATGAACCACAACTTTCAAAGGCCGTGTGGCTTATGAAGATCTGTTTTGGAATTAAAAAAAAGAAAAGAAAAGGATTATCCTTGGTGGAAGAAAAGCAAAGACATGTTTCCAAAAGCATTCCTGTTGGCCTCACGCTTCACAAAGCGGATTTTTTTTGTGGATGAACTTTGTGATTTTCAATGCAAAATATTCATTAACGTATTATTTTAATCCCATGATTTTCTGTGCAATATCAAGGAACTACCAAACTGCATAGGAATCTCATTGAGTAACTCTTGGCACAAGCGTTTCAATGGAGAAAAACGGTCCTTTGTTTAATTAGGGAGGAAAAAACTGTTATCCAGAGCAAAACATTATATTTTTTCCAACAAATGTTAATTAAAAAAAATCGCTATCCATAATGTTATGTTCATCATTATTAAAAACAAAACTATAGTTCTGGTCTCCAATAATGTTGTCCAGGACATTTTATTTTGAAAGAATCCCAGGAAAATTCAGCATTGAAGAAATTAGCCTAATCAGTCAACGACAGATCATGAATTTTCTGGTCAAATCTTCAGTAATTCTTCATGTGAATTCAATCAGGGTCATTTTGTATTCTCAAAAAAGCAACAGTCTGATTGTGTATTTCTCTGTTGGTACCCCTCAGGCCTTTGGAACCAACCAGGAGGATTATGCCAGCTATATCATGAATGGTATAGTCCGCTGGGGTCATCCCGTCTCTGAGGTCCTGGAGGATGGAGAGCTGCTGGTGCAGCAGACGAAGAACAGTGACCGAACGCCGCTGGTGTCTGTGCTTCTGGAAGGTGATGCTCAATGCAAACACTCTGTCACACATGGAGATTATCACTTTAGAGAGCTTGTAAACACACTTTAGGATCTTACATACATGTCTGAGCTTTACACAGACCGGTGACTGTTCTTCATCTCTCCAGGCCCGGCTAACAGTGGGAAAACAGCATTAGCAGCTAAAATTTCTGAAGATTCTGAGTTCCCCTTCATCAAGATCTGCTCCCCAGACAAGATGATTGGATTCTCTGAGACTGCTAAGTGCCAAGCAATCAAAAAGGTATACTCTACGCGCTCACACCGAACGCGACTTGCGTCAGCCGCCTCTCCTTCGCCGCATGGAGAATTTGCTGCTCGCTTCTGTCCAGAAATGTGTTCCTAAGCTTAATCCCCCCGCCGTGTGTGGGAGGACCTACAACCTGACGCTCTTAGCCCGATTGCTACATGGAGCAGTGTCTATGTACATGTTCATTATAATGTATGGAAGACACGAATAATGTTGAGAGATCAGATTTATTTATTTTAAAGAGCTCTACAAAAACCTCAAAAATCCCATCTCTGTGTGTGGGTTCATGAGATCATTCTGATATTGGGAGCTTTACTCTCGCTTCAGGGCTGTGTCTGAATGACAGCCGCTTCCTCTGTGTCCCTGTGTCTCTGTGACTGAGGTTAAAGGCTCACTGTCCCACATCAGCCTAAAAAAAATATAGTTCCTTTTTTTATATATATATATAATTGTATTTTTTTTTCAAGTAAGGGTTACTAAATTTACCAAAGTTATTCAATTTCAGGGGGAGCGAAACAGAGCTGTCTGCTAATAGAAATACAACAAGGAGGAAACAAAGTATTATTTTATTTTGGGATGGGGGCCTACATGAATTTTCCATGATAACAAGCACTGGCATTGTCTAAAAATTGCAGAAACTCTGCGGTTCTCCGCAAAAGTCCCGCCCCCTGACACCGCACGAGGTGAGCGGTTCAGAATGGAAAGACACGCCTCCATCTGTGGAGATTCTAGTCGAGCCGACCTAAAATCCAGCTGGATCAAACTTCTCCCAAAAAAATGTTTTATTATGTTTCACAAGCGCAATAAAGAAAGTTTCTGATGAAAAAAAAAAAGGAAAATTAAAACAGAATTCCAGGAAAAATGTAAAATGTCTAGTGAACACCTCATGATACATTAGAAATGTACGTTCCATTATGAACACACCCGCGCTCCCCTTAAGATGTTGTCCACCCTATGACCGTCCACGGGTTCAGACAATCCAAAAACTTACAGCACCCATCCAGTTCCAACGGGGGATGGGGTTGATACGGGTGATGAAGGCTTTAATGGCCTGAGGAACAGGGGTCTCAATCATGGAGTGAAATGACAATAAAGACTTTCTGAATCCTTTTTATATGCACTAATAGATCTCTGTTTGCATTTGATTTGACAGATTTTTGAAGATGCATACAAATCCCAGCTGAGCTGCGTGGTTGTGGATGACATTGAACGTTTGTTGGGTAAGTCTTCTTCAGAGAGACACCATCAAACTACCAAGCTTTAACTGCTGCTTTGCTCATGCTGTTAAACCCTCTTCCCTTCAGACTACGTCCCCATCGGACCTCGCTTCTCCAACCTGGTGCTGCAAGCGCTGCTGGTGCTGCTGAAGAAACCGCCCCCTAAGGTAACGCGGTGTAACGCGCCGCCGTCCGTCCTCTCAGTGGCAGAAAGAGGGCAGCAGATCTTGTGGATGCCCACAAAGAAAGTCTAGTGAGGAATTGTTGGAGGACTTTGGCTGCAAGTGGCCTGCGTGAAGGGCTGTGTGTGCGTGCACGGCTGTTAGCGAGCGTTTTGCTCCAGGCCTGTTCTGTTCCGAGTGAATGGTGGAGGTAGAGAGCCGTTTCTCATACTTTCTTTAGTTGTAGCTTGTGTGTCTGTTGTTGACGGGTTCGTGAATGAGGCTATAGCCCCACTATATGGCTGCATGTGCATGAGAAGTGGCGCGGGGCCTGGTGTTGAATGCCTGGCTGCAGTGCTCCTCCGGGGTTGTAAAGAGCTGGGCCCAGCAGGGTGCCTGGGGCCAGGGGAGGCCAGGGGGACACGGAGGAGAATGGACTCTGTGAGAGAGCCAGGACCTGGCAGCGCCGCCGCCTGTGTGGCACCTCATCTGCATGCAGTATCACAGTTCCCCACGCCATGGGGGGGCACCCAAAAGCCATAATCCCCCTGTCTACTCAGCACTCCTCTGCCTCTCGTCCCCTCGCCGTCCTCGCCTGGTTGTCCTCCAACTCGTCGGCTTAGCCGAGCTGCGATTCTTTTTCTTCTCCGCTCATGTTTGTCCTCTCTGCTCCTGTCTTCTGTTGTTTTCTTGTCCCATTATGCCCCCCTCTGTTCTGAAGTCTCCTCTTCCCTTCACCTCCTTTCTGCTCCTCAATTCTTCTGTTGCAGCCTTACAGCCCTTCTGTGAGAACAGCCAGAAATGCAGCAGCTAAGAAGGAAGCTTCTTAATTCTTCCAGTCCAGATTTAGGCGGAAGGGAATGAGCATGAATGCAAGAAATGATCCAAAACTGAAAGCCACATGCAAATAGCTCAGAGAGGACAGAAGATGGTCTGGAGTTTATGCTCAGACTCACGTTACAGCCCACACCTACGTCCTATAGGAGCTTAACTCATTCCAGTGTAAATAACAAACCAGTTTTAGTTTCTCACACTCATTTTAGCCTCTAGACATTCTTAATTCTTACCGTTACATTTTTACTTTTATTTCTCAAAATAAACAGCCTAAATGATTCTATCTTCTGAACTAAATTCATATGCTCCCACAGTTTATAACTGAGGATAAAACTGAAAACAACATTTCTGAACCCACATAATCCCTTTCTGGCTCATGAAGTTGTTGGAGCCTATCCCAACGATGGTTGCGTGAATATGGGGTACATCCTGAACAATCCAAAGCTCATAATACATGTTTTGAATAATGTTTTTGGATGTATTCAGACTGAACACATTTGTGTCGCTCAAAGTGAATTAGAGTTTGTTTCTCCCAATAATCCAGAACACAGTTTCAGTCTGAATACAGACAAAAATCAAGATTCAGGAGTTGGTCCAGACCATATTAAGTTGACTTGGTCCAGACCAACAGACTTTTCCAGTCTGAATACAGAAAATTCAGTCAATTAAAATACTCCAACAGCCTCCACAGTTAAATCTAATAATTAAAGCACTCTTGTGCGATGCTACCAGCCCTTGCCGCCCCCCTGTAACCCAGCATCACCAGCTGAGAGACGGCTACATCCTCCCCATTCTCACATTCTTCTCCAGCCAGTCTGATTAGAGCTGCACCTGACAAATTGATGAGAAAAGGGAAGCATTTATTTCAAAATAAGAGCCCTTCTGTTAGTTCTATTTTCATAGCAACCATTTTATGTTTTGGTCACCTCGGGGTGACGAACAGGCTTATGGAGTTTTTAGAAGAATCTGAAAACTTTTAGATTTCCTTGGCAACTGAGACTTTTGTTAAACACGCCCACATTCCTACTATAGTTATATCATATATTATATTGTTTTATTGAGCGTGAGCTCAGCGATTCATGTATTACATTTTCACAATATTCCAGTAAAAAAAATTGTGGGAGCAACAAGGAAATGACACTTTGGCAAACTCGACATGCTAACGCCTTTAACAACTTCCAATTCAAACATTTTCTAAGAAGTTTCCCAATGAGGCTCAAGTGGTTAGAAGG
>NC_050530.1:18370378-18414431 GCF_002922805.2 Oryzias melastigma | reverse complement strand
ATTCCTACTATAGTTATATCATATATTATATTGTTTTATTGAGCGTGAGCTCAGCAATTCATGTATTACATTTTCACAATATTCCAGTAAAAAAAATTGTGGGAGCAACAAGGAAATGACACTTTTGCAAACTCGACATGCTAACGCCTTTAACAACTTCTAATTCAAACATTTTCTAAGAAGTTTCCCAATGAGGCTCAAGTGGTTAGAAGGCAAACGATGAACTCCCCAGGAGGCATTTGAATTTTTAGAAATACTTGTTTTTTTTAATTTATTTTTATTTTTACTTTTTAAATTCAAGACGGCAGTCTCTTCCCAAGGTCAAAAGTCAATAAAGCTTTGGTTGTGGTTGCAGACTTCACTTTGTGTTGTATGACATTTTGTGAGGATTACTAGAAAAGTTTGGTGAAATTTAAAATGTGAAAATTGCCAAATTTCACACTTTTCTAAAAAAAAAAAAAATAAAAAAAATAAAAGAAAATGTCCACCCTCCCATAATAATTTCAAAACTTCCTTCAGATATTTCTGACACATTGTTTTTATTTTGTTAGTGGATTTTGAAATATTATATTCATTTTTTGATGACTTCTCATTTTTCTGAGGCGGTGGAGGGTCAGTATTCCCAACATGTTTTTTTTTTCTAGGTGTGTGCACATTTCTGTGAATTTTTGAGTATGTGGCGTGGATCAAATTTTCACTCAAAACGGCAATAAGAAAGAAGAATTACAAAAACAATACATTCCCAGCAGTCCAGGAAACCGGAGAAAACGATTTAGGAAAAACCACTTTTCCATGTTCTGTCTGTTTGCCAGCGTGTATCACATCTGTTTCACATCACATGGGCAGCCCGTCTGCTGCCTCTCTGATCACACAATGATGACGCACTGAATGGAAGCGAATGGAGGCGATGGGCTGAGTGCTGTTTGCTCCTCAGGGTCGTAAGCTGCTGATCATCGGCACCACGAGTCGTAAAGATGTTCTTCAGGAAATGGAGATGTTAGACGCTTTCAGCACCACCATCCACATTCCCAACATTTCTGGAGGGGAGCAGTTGGTCCGAGCCCTGGAGGTAAATGTGCAAGCACTGTTGCTGTAAAACCAAACGTTTAATGCACTTTTCTTAACTTATTTTGACCTCATTTGTCGCCGATGGCGCTTAAACAAAAAAAATCGTTAACATATCTTAACTGTTCAACCATTACCGCAATAATTCCAGTAGATTCTCACGCCGCTTTTCTCCTTCAGAATCTACTGGAATTATTGTGTTAACAATTAAAAATTACAGTAAATCAAAGAAAACAAACACTGGAGCTTCGTTGTTAAAGGGTAAAATCTCTTTTTGGTATTTTTAATACATTTTTCCAAATGATTCTGTCATATAAAGTGTGTTTTCTAACATTTTTTTTTCATTTTTTACAAAGAAAAAAATCAAATGATATTGGTGCAGCTACCCTTTTCTTTTTCTACAAAATATTTAAAGATTTTAAGTTTTGACTATGAAACCTATTTGTTTATCCCCCTAAAATTAAACTCAGTCAACTTCCTCCTCCTTTATAAATAAAATCTGTTTAAAACAGCTTGTTTGATTAACTTTACACATTATTTTCATGTTCATATTATTTCATACCAATACAGACCTGTTGGTTGCTTTTTTTGTTATCTCACTATTGCATAACAAAAGTTGTTTGTCATGATAATGACATCTACTCTGTCATAATCACGAGAAAACAAGTTTTTTGTCTGTTTTCTCGTGATAGTAAATGTCAAAGTAGGACGTTCTCCGCTTCTGTTTGCCTACAATTTTTTTCAAAATTAAATAGATTTTAATTGTAAAATTGATTTTTAAAAAAAGCACATGCAGGCTTTCATTTGTGAGCTGAAGCATTAAAAAGGATCATAAAAACTCTCTTTTTGCAGCAAGTTGTGTACTGTCCAGATAAAGTTACACATTTAAACTGCAGATTAACAGTTTTTTTTTCTTCTACTTTCAGCTGCTCGACTCTTTCCAGGAGAAAGAGCGCAGCGCCATCGCCAACAAAGTGAAGGGCCAAACCCTGTGGATCGGCATCAAGAAACTACTCATGTTAATTGAGATGGCAGCTCAGGTAAGAACATCCAGGAATTATAAATGTATGAATGCTGTTTGAAACAAAAGCATGACGGAAATATGGTTATTTTCTGCACATTAAGAAAAAAAACAGACCTACTGTTAGTTTTCTTTTAGTTTTTGTCTGTTTAATTGATCATCAATGTTTTTGCATACTTTAAATTCTATTTTTATCATTAAACTGACATACAACCTTAAAAAATGCTTTTTCAAATCTGAAATCACGTTAAAATCAGGAATTCTCTTAGCTGTGGCTTTAAATAACCGTTTAGACCCTCTTGTTTTGACAGTTTTCCACCATCACGTTGAGGATCAGTATAAATAAAGAATCCTAACCTACTACAGATTTAACGTCCCATCTGGGAATATTAGGCAAAAGGGTAACACTAAATCTGAGCTACGAAACGTGAAGGAATTATCTTCATTTGAATCACATCGGTTTTTTATTCAGAACATAAATTTGCAGTTAGTGTGGTCTGAGCTGCAGCAGCTCGTCCCTCCTCTTCATCAACATCTGGCCCGCATTCTCGGCAGTCGACGGAATCACGACAAAAATCTGTCATCGAGCAGCTGCAGGGAACGGTGCGCGGCTCTGCCCATGATTTGTCGAGCAGAGGGATCCAGTGCATGTCGAGCTGAAATCCTGCAGCGATCCAGGCCTCGCTTGTTCTGGAGGCTGGTTCTGCCCCGCCTCCGTCCACATGTTCTGCATCAAAGCACGGAGAGTTTGCTGCAGAGCAAAACGTGGAAGGATCATTCATATACATGCAGGCAGAAATGGTGTTCATATACCAGTGCAGCTGAAGACTCAACAACCCACCAGGGGTTTTTACACCAGCTCCCACTAGCTTTCAGCCCTCACAATCTTTCTCATGTTTTTTTTTGTCTGCTCTTGATATACGATAATGAAAATTAAATGCTCAGAGACACTATTATTAGTGGTTTTTTGTATATGTCTTTCATCTTCATCACAAAAATACTATAAGAATATGATAAAAAACAAAAAAACACTACCTGTGAATGTAAAATGAGTTCCAGATGTTCTAAAGTGGGTTTCAGTTCTGACATATTTGACAAAACACTTAAATTTACGGAGTTTCTAAGAATCTTCTGCACCTGAATGAGGATTGCTGTCCGACTGGAGCTTCGTCCTGCAAATATGTGCGCTTTCCCCCGCAGATTCTCTTGTCCATGCTAGTACAGACAAAGTTTTCTGTTTTGTTGCAACGCTTCAGCTCGTTTTAGCATCCTGCAGTTCAATCGAAATGTCTTTTTCAAAGTTTTTCTGTTTGGTTTGTGGACTTCTGATGTTTGTCTGGTGTTTCCTCCTTTATTATAGTGTCTAAGAGGAGTAATATAAATATATACTGTATTTTCAGGAGTATAAGTCGCAGTTATTTTCATAGTTTAGCCAGGGGTGTGACTTTTTCGTGTGTTGTTGTTTTTTTATATACATAAATAGGCTCATGTATTTATTTTGGTTTAGGTTGTCTTTTAGCAGTTGTTTCCTCTATCAACCACTAGAAGGCGCTGCATCTGAGTATGAGTATTTGCTACTGACGGTGGCAGAAGAAGAGTCGTCGTAAACAAACATGGAAGAGAATCTGATTGTTTTCCTCTTAAACTTTGATATTTTTCTTTTACAGATTACAAGAATAGCATTCTTGTTTTTATTATTTATTTTTTAGTTACTGTTTTGTTCTGAAACGTCAGACTTTTTTCCCAAAAGTGTGACTTACACTCCAGAGTGATCTATATATGGTTTTCTTCTTCTTGATTGGACATTTTTTTGCGATTTATACTCAAGAAAATACAGTATGCAGTATATCTGGTGTCACTTGTGTGTAGCATAAGTTTAGTTTTGTTGTGAGTCTCCGTACACACTTTTGCTCTAAATTGTGTTGTGTCTCTTAGATGGATCCCAACAACAGAGTTGACAAGTTCTTAAGTCTACTGACGGAGGAAGGAGGGTGAGTCTCCCATGTTCCCCACTGCTTACAAGCCCAAATGAATGCTGGGAAAGTGAGTTTATGTTGATGCTTTTTGTTGTTAGATTGAACTCCAATATGTTTAGAACTGCCTAAACTGAGTGGCGCCACACAGGGAAAAAGAGGCATCCTTTACTGGTAAGACTTCATCTTATGTATTTTCATATTTTATTATGTTAATATTAACACAAAAGTGGACCAAGCTAATGCCAGCAGGTGAGAGAATAATGCAAATAAATCGTTTTTATTTAAATTTGCTAGCAAGTTGTATGAAATGTTGAGATATTATTTGGATTTTATTTCCATTTCAATTGAATTTGAGTTCAAAATGAGAATAAGGAAAAATAGAATGTTGTTGACAATTTCAGTTATTTTTTTATTTTTTTTACACACTACAGCCCAAATTGTTGCACTCAGACCACTTACATCGTACAGGATTTTATAATTGAAAGGTACTGAAAAACACTTGATGATTACTTCAGATATGGAGGCTGTAAATCCATCTCCCTTATTTTATTTTATTTTTGTTGAGATCTCAGTGAATTTTTCTCTTTTTGACCAATGAAGAAAAGATGTCACCTGTTTTTGCTGCCATTTTTTTTCTTTTTTTCTTTTTTGCATCCAGGTCAGAAGTTTTTAATGATGAACTAAATGTGCGGCAAAAATCTAAATGTGAACTTACTGATGAAGTTTAACTCCTCGACTGATTCTGTCTTTAAAAATGCCTGAGAGCCTCGTACTGTAGATGTGGAGTGTCTACATTTAGGTTGACCTGAAAGGTGTTCCAGTTCGTCTGACTTTGATTCATCTCTCCTCACTCAGGAGCAAACATGAAGGCGGCTGGCAGGAGGAAACGAGCAGAAGAAATCTTCCGTCTTTCTCTGCATCCTTTCTTTCTTCCCGTCCCTAAAACTCTGAGTGCCGGGGGGTCATGTCGTGTACCTGGGCTGGACCCTGTCTAGTGCCTGAAAGGCTGTCCTGCAGATGTCTGCAGTGGAGTCTTTGGACAAGACACTTTCTGGAGACGTCTCAGAGTTTAACCTGTGTGTCACCTGAAGTTCTTCCTAAAACACTTATTTGAGTTTCATTAATTGTTTCCGATCAGTTTTTCTTTTCTAAATATCAATAAGCTCTTTATCAATAAATCTGTAATTGATGAAATCATAAAATGGCATCCTATAATTTTAACCTAATTGCCTCCTGAACATTTTGAGACGTGTACTTTATTTTGAAAGTTGTGGGCTGGCTGTTTTTTTGATGCAAGTCTGCTTCATAATAAAACTTTAAAATTGGGCATTTTTGGTTTTTCATTAAACTTTTGTAAAATGTTGTGGAATGTTTCAAACAGAAATATTTAAATTGGTTCCATCGATAAACCGGCAAAAGCAGGTTGACAAAACCTAAATGTCTCCAGTATTAATATCCTATTAATGCATGTGTGTTCTGTTGCTGAAGAAGTTACACTCCGATTTGTTGTAAAAGTATTTCCAGTAGTCTTTTAATTACGATTATGCCATTTTTAGGCTAAAAAAAAGAAGAAAAAAAAATTTTCTGCACCATAGTTTCTCCAGAGCAGCAATAGTTCATTAAAATATTCACCTCTGACTTGTGTTGGTGCGTCAAGCCATCGCTCATTTCCAACTACCCCTTTGTTAACACTCTCTCCCTCTAGCTTACAGCCCCCACAACCCCAACCTAACATTAGTGGTGCAACAAAAATGGCGACCAATATTTGATCTATCCAGTCGTACAGTTTTGATCCAGATTCCAGCTCAGACGAGGAAAACAAAGACATTCATGGATCTATTTGTCTGCAAGTGGATGCATCAGAACGGAGCGGAGCAGGGGGCTTGTATAGCATATTCCCCCTGCATTTTGAATAAAGAAATACTCAGAAATGCAGTTTTCATCTTAATTTTCTTTAAATATATCCTGCATTATTAGAAAAATGCCACAAGAAAGTTAAAAACACCATAAACAGCTTTTTCATTAGAGTGAGTCTTTGAGTTTTTCAAACCTCTGGAATGTTCACACTAGAAGACCAACATGAGGTGTTCATAAACATTATCTCCTCTGTGACAGCAGGAAGTGGAGCTCTGTGACTCCAGTCTCACATCAGCAGCTGAATTTTGTCCTGGCTTCAGACTTTTTTTTAAGTAAAATATTTACAATTTGTATTATTTTTTTAGATATTTGTCAAATTTAAAGAATTTTGTCCTTCTTTGCCATCTATCCACTCCAGCCCTCAGGACAGGAAGACATCGCTTGTCCTGGTCCGGTCTGGAGTTGTCCCCTCTGAACGTATTTTCTTTGAACATTTGTTACAAAATCTCTTTGTTACCAGTGAATTACTATCATTATTATTATCCAGTTTTGTTTTTCCTCCAGTTATTCAATTCTGCTTTCACCTTTTGGATCAAAGTTTAGCATAAACTACATTCCTAGTGTTGAAAGACAACTACACTACTTTAGCTCTTAATGAATGTATTTTTTCAGTTGGCAATTTTTACTTTTTTAATTCCAAGAATATTCTAATGTTTCCTTTATTTGCTTCATTTGTGTACATTTTTTCCTCCACTGTGACTTTCTACCTGGTTGCAGTCCAACACGTCTCACACACTCGGTGGTGAACCTCGTTAGTGCTGGTTTGGACCCACTTTTCCTTTCTGCACTTCTTCAATTCTCTGTAGCAAAGATTTGTACATGGTTTTGGAAACGTTCCTCAGACATTTTGGCTCGTTTTGCATCCCGGTGCTGCAAGTCCACAGTTCCACTACATTCCAAAGTTGTTCTGTTGGGTTGAGCTTTAGTGACTGTTCAGTTTTGTGGCCTGGTACATTAACCCTGTGATCATTAAGGGATGGAAATGATTGGTAGCAACACTCTGAGATAAGGCAGCATGTTTTCACTGTAGTTGGCCAACCCAAAATGTGTCATTAAAATAAATCCCACACCATCATATTGCCACCACCAGCTTGAATACACCCCTGAAGACCAAGATCCACTTTACCAGCACAAATCCAGAAAAGCTTTGTGATAACAACCTGGAAGAAGGAGAGACCTTCATGTGTCTAGGCAAAGTGTTGAACCAATTTTGAGGAATGGACAAACAAATCTGCATTGTAAAGTTGAAGGCATCCTTCATCACCCTCAGGTACCTCTGGAGATCTCACCTCATTACAAACTCACATCAACTCAAACATCACGTCCGTTTTGCTGTATGGATTTGAAGCATGGAGAACAAGAAAACCCACCATCAAGTTGTTACCGACCTTCTGAAAAGAATCCTCAAGATGGAAACCATTGGAAACACAGAGATCTTGCAAAGAACCAACTTGATCTGTGATCAGCTGTGCTGGTGGATCCGCCACACCCTGAGAAAACCAGCATCATCCTTCAGGCCCTGACCTGGAATCCCCAGAGGAAAAAAACGAGGCAGATCCCGTGGATAACGTCAGGCAGGATTGGTCACACCCGGAGGGAGCTGGAAAGGCTCTACCAGGACAGGAAATGATGGTGGAAAGTTGTTTATGGCCTTTGTCCAACCAAGGACTAACTAACAAAAAGCTTGAATACAAGCAGAATGAATAGTGTCAGGAGTCAGAGCTCTGTGTCTCCCTCTGGTCACTAGCGGGAGGCATCTCCAGTGTACTAACTCACTACACCTCCCAGCAGCCCCAGCGCACAGCCCCTAGATGCCACTTACCTGACTCCAATCTGAGAGTCATCCACCAGTTTCTTAAGCAGTGCACAGAGCCTCACTCAGTGCGAAGTATTGTTTGTGCCATCCCGCCTGCATTGCCAAGCATTTCTATCTTGACTTGTTCCTCTGTTTCTGACCCTGCTTAAAATATCTCCACAAATCCAAACATTCAATGGTTTGGCACAACTGCATTTTGATTTTCTGGAGGTTTTAACACGGAATAACAGGTCCATTAAAAATTATTTTAAATACTATATCCTTATTTGTAGACTTTCTTTAAACAAGCAAAAAAAATTGCTATGGGGGAAAGAGAATTAAGATTGTTTTGCTGTTGAAAAACTTTCTTAATAAGATTGTTTATCTTGCAAAACAAAAATCTTTCCTCAATTAGCTAATGTTGATCTATGGAAGGGTACATGCTAGATAGTTCGCCAGTCCATTGGGGCATCAAATTAGGGCTTTCCTTCCCAATTTATGTGTTCTGGTTGAAAAATATTATCTCTTTAGGGGCCTCCCTGTCACTTTTTTTAATAATTTTTTTATTTATTTATTTATTTTTTTTTTTTTGCCAACGGTGCATTATAATAGTTTCCAGGTAAGGTCACTGGCCTAAAACAGCCTAAAACAAATCCAGAAATGTTCCCCTTGACCAGCATGACCATCACACTCAAGTACATTTTCATTTTCTGGACGCTTTAAGGAGATGTTTTGATTGAAATGGATCTGCTTTAAAGACCGTGGATGTAAAACACATTTAAAAGACCCCAGAAGCCCTGAAACACTCTTCTTTTTCCTCAGAATGTTTCCAGTATTTTCTACAGTCACTGCAGACACACTTAGAAGACAGGAGACCAGTTTTGTTCTTCAAATATATAATCTTAGTTCAGTCATACAGATATATACACTGTATAATAAATAATATTTATAAAAACATAACATTTACGATTATAAAATAAAAAGGGAATTATTCACTTTAAAACATTTGTACAAACCTTTGGATATAGCAGGAAATGTGAATGAGCAGAACAGGAATGGGGGGGCTTGACATTGAATGGTAGGCCCCAGTGGATTGGGGTGGTGGGTCTGAGCAGAAGGGGACACATAAGCTAAGCAATGGTCATTTTATTGATGGATAAAATCAATGGGCAGCGACTAGGACGTGTATGGAAACTTCTCACGCTTCCCTCCACCCTCGTACGGTTTCTCCTCGTCCGTCCATCCAGCCGTTCATTTTCCCTTCCCCTTTGCCATGTGTATCCCCATCTTCCACTCAAAGATCCCAAAAGTCCTCAGCTTAATAGTCTCAGACATAAATCTGCAAGAACTGGAGGTCGTCTCCATTCAGCCCTTGAGCCGACATTCATGCCTGAGCTAAGATTTCTGGATTCCTTGGCAGTGTGTTCTTCCAAAAACAAGCGTTTGTGCTTTGGGGTACACCGACCAGAATCCAAGTTCATAAATTCGACTTCTGAAATACTTGAGTCGGAAAGCAGCCAATCAGAACGCTCCGTGATCTCTACATGTTCAGTTCTTTCTTTTTTTTTCAAAATAAAAGCTTATTTTTAGACAGAAGTCTCTGAGATGAACCTGAAGGTTAATAGTGAGCATGCTAAAAGCTTTAACAGAGGTATGCTGCATAAATGAAACATGATCTTCTAAATCATACAATGATGGATTTTTGATTGAGCAAAGATGTCGTTGACTATAACTGGAAGCATTTAGGGAGAATCTGCTACAGCGCTGAGACGCCTACAGCTCTCAGTTGCCTGCATAGTGCATACATATAGGTGTGTTGGATTGTTAGTGGATTGCCCCCCCGTATACCTCCAGTCCCAGCCCAATTGTAAAAATTCAGATTTGGAGGCTTTGAGAATCAAAGTGTAGCATTTATCTTCCCGACAGCAGAGAGGATTTGATCAGTAGTCTACAGGAGGCATTTCCAGCATTTCCTGCCTGCTGCTGCAGTTCAGTAGTTACAAAGTGGCGGCTTCTTACGGGGCGCGTTCAGGATCACTAAGTGATGAAAAAGAGGTTGGTTTAGGGGGAAAAAGACAAGAAATGGAGCTGTTATTTGTGGGCAAAGAGATTGTTTTACTGCGTCAATCTCATGGGTGAGAAGTTTTACTATGGAGGGGGGGAAATAAATAAGGACACGAGGATGGGGAGGGGCAGGAATGAGGCACCACTGGACTCAAGTGGGATGCTGTGGCTGCTGACGGTTGGGATGCAGAGGTCCACTTCAGGTGCAGTTATCCAGCCGGGCCTCAGAGTGAGCTGGTGAACGGGTTACTGAGTGGGGGGCGGGAATGGAAGGGGGTTGAAGGTCCAACAGTCAGTTTTTCAAAAAGCACAAGCTTTTCATTCATTTGCATGTGTGCACGTCGTAGACGCGCACACACTCCTGACAGCTGACGTAGCAGCACCAGTGGAAGATGCAGTGGCACTTCTCTTTGCGCTTCTCAGTCCGGGTGTTGTGTCCGCGGCCGCAGCACAAAAGGTCGCAGCCCTCGATGCCGTGCGACGACACGTTGCAGACCCGGTCTCGAGTCCCAAACGAGCCCGTCTCCGGGTTGGGCTCGCAGAAGTTGGGCGAGCCCTCGTAGTAGACGAGGTCACGCTCGGTGGGGTGCTTGTAGAAGGCGTACTTGACCCGCAGGGTCTCCACCCAGCCCCGCGACTCGCGGTGCTTCTCCACCACCATCTCTGAGGCGCTGTCGTATTTGTCCTTTAGGTAGTCGCCCAGCATCCGGAAGTCCGGCTGCGCCCACCAGCATGTCTTTACCTCGCAGCTTCCAGAGAGGCCGTGACACTTGCAGCGCAGGTGCATGTGATCGAGGATCGTCTGAGAAACACAGAAGACACTTGTGAGAAGACCAAAGACTAGAGAATATAAAATATTTGGTCTCTGTTCCAACAAATTGTAGCGAATTCAAGTGGAACAAAAAGGCAGTTGGTCGCAGTGAAAGACTGTTGAAAACCACTGAGATGCTTCATAATTATTTAGTAAAAAATGACATTTATTCTGAAAATTCAGAAAGTAACACTCATCTAAAAGCTAAATAAGTCAATGGTTTGGATTGGAGTCCTTTTAACCCATTCATATCGTACTTGATACACTTATTTTTTAGACCCCCTATTAACATGATCAAAATGTTCCTTAAAAACCTGTAGTACGTAACTTGGTCCATGTTTTCTGCCCTGTACTTCATCATCATTCCACTAGGGGCAGTAGAAGGGCTTTCCATGTTCATTTCAAAATTTTGTGAAATCTCACAGAAAAAAATATATATTTTACAAAACCCTGAGGTGAGAATAACTTGTTCACTTTTTTAATTGAATACATTAAAACATTTTAGCTTTATTTTGTGTTTTTCATTGTTGTTTAGATCTAGCATCCCTAGACCCCATGCCTTTTCGTGATCTCTGGGAAAAGTCTTCTCTTAGATGTACCTCATCATTTGTATTGGAAATATTTTACTTCAAGACAGTTTATAAACATTGTTACCTATTTTGTTTACATTTTTTAATTAAAAGTAGCTACTTACCTGCCTCTCCTACATGGTTGCATAAAATGTCTTTATTTTTTTATTTTTATATCAGAATATTCTAAAAAGGGTTGACGTGATCATGGAAGAGACTTGACTTGACCTCAGTGTTCTGGGGGAGCTGTCGCTCCTGAATCTGCAGCACTCTATAACAAATCCAGCAGTTTAAGGTGATATAAATCCAAAAAAACAAAATCTAACATGATCTGAAACTAGAAAACCCAGATAAAAAAAAAAGTATTTGCAGTATTTGGTGTAAATATTAACCATTGACTGTATCTGTATATGAGAACTGGACTGAGTGACTCCTCCCTCCACGCCACAATCCCATAAATTTATATTGAGAAATAAAGAGCTATGGCAATCCACTGGTAAGAATTTCTTTAACTTGTTCTTGATAATCCTGTTATTTTTTTTATTATATTTTTTACTCCGCAAGTTATTCACGTTTTAAAGTGACCAATGTGTGGTCTCATGTCAAAAAAAACGTTTGACAGATTCCTATGAGCCTGCTTTCAAGTGGTAGGGGTGTTGACTTCCAACAAGCTCGCTGCTGGTTGCCATAGAAACAATGACTCAGATCGACTTTGTCCAATCACTGCTTACTGACATTGTCTGGTTCCAGCATGGCGAAATTGACTTCCCTTTATTGGAGTCGGAAGTAAGTCATTTTCAATGGGTGATGTCACACTCACCCAGTCCAGTTCTCATATACAGCAATGATATAAACTGTCTGGTTATTGTATCAGTTGTGGTTACTTGGTGAATTACAGAACAGAATTAAATGCTCTGAATAGCCAAATTATTCAAGACAAAGAAACTAAAACAAAAAATAAATCTTTCACCTTTATGAATGAATTGAATGTTTTTAAATCAAAGCCCTCATTTACTTTTTTGTCATTGATTTCAAAGCTGTAGCCACTAAAGCTGTGACATTTCCATAATCCATTCCAACAAAACCACCAAAGACTCTCAGAACAGTCCAGGTAAAACAATGTCAGATGTCTGCACTACTGAAGTGCAGCTGTGGAGAACTCCCTCTGAAGTCCCTGAGCGTGCAGCCTCTGGGCAAGTTGTCCTTTGATTGTTTTAATGTAGCAGCTATATTTAGCCGCCAAATTCCCCTAGCTGGGGAGGGAAGCAGGTGGCTGCATGTTTTTTTTTTTAAGGGGGTAGTAGTGACATCACAATGTGAGCTTGTCATGCCATGACACCTCAGGGCTAAATGAAGGAGTGTGAGAAGGCCAGGTGGATGCGTCTGACAGGACCACCGACCACTCGGCGGCGGTGGAGTCTGACTCCTCGCATCAAAGGGGCATCTTGCTGCCGTGTGGTCCCGCTGTTTGCCCCTCAGCAAACCACGCCAGCGTCCCATATCTCCTGAAGAACAACAGCACGCTGTGATGTTTTAAGTCTGAGCTGATTCCACTTTTTTATTTCTTTTCCCCCTCGGCTCACCCAAAAGTTGTTTGACTGACGGGGAATTTCTCATTGGGATGCAAAGCATGAAAGTCAAGGTGTGGTGCAGGCTGCTGTTAGGATGAGTAATTAACCAGTCATTCATTTTCAAGTGCATGACTAAAAATGTGAGGACACGTCAGATACCCAACATGTGCCCATCCCAGGGACAATCAGAAATCCAAATTCATGTTTCTGTGATGAATCAGCTAAATATACCAAGAATTTTTCCTTTCTTATCTAAAATTCCAAATCTGTGAAACTTTCAACAACTCTGAAATTGTAATTTAGGCATAATTTTTCTTCTTAAATGTTAGATAAATAGCTTTTTCTGTTTGGACGAGTGCGTTCACGGGCACTTCAGTTTTTATGTCAACATTTTAATAAGATTAAATCGAGCTTGAAATTCACATAAGCCTCTAAAAACAAGAATAAACCTAGAAACACAAAACAAGACGAGATTTTCCAGTTAATTAACAATTCAGCGCCAGCTTTTCTACACAGTAGTCTCTGATTATAAACATTCGAGATCTCTATCGGATCCGAAATATGCTGGATTTGTGACAAAAGGCAGGAAAACGCATGAAGTCAGTGTTTCAAATGGACTTCCTTTCCTCCTGAATTCGGTTCGATTCACAGTAGAATCACATCAGCGAGTGATTCCGATCCATATTTCCATCCACATCTGTTGTGCGTTCACACTTGCCAAACAAGGCACAACAGTCATGGACACAACTTCTGGAGAGGATCAAAAGTGCCGAGAGTAACACACCTCATCAGGTAAGTAAAGCAAATCTACAACACCTAATTTGTAGCCTGCAATGCCTTTGAGGCTTTAGACTGAACACAATTTGAAAACTTTGGCTTTGCTATGAACAAGCATAGCACATGTAACGTTTATTTTAGCCGTATTAGTCTGTTTATTTTTATGTGTTGTTAGCAAATTCAGGAGTTAAAAGTATTGTAAATATGCTAACACTTTCAGTGTGGCTAGCATGTTCCAGACGAGTTGGGAGAGACTGACAAACGTATCTCTTTTGTTTCACTGAATGCACCTTTCATGCGCCTTGTTTATAAAATAAGTCAAAAAATAAACCTTGGACAATGCAGCTTATAATTTGTTGTGCTATTTAGTGCAGAAAATCTGGTTTATTTATTTTGCATTAACATAGCCAAAACCTTTTAAAGTCATAGGCCGGAAAAGTTCCCTCATAGGTCAACTTTCACACTGCACTTCTGAGTTCAGACTCAGACAACACCTGCTAGTTCTTTGCGCACAACCCCCCCCAAAAAAATATTCTATTATTATTTTTTATTAAAGCATAGGCTTTATTTTCAACTTTTTTACTTTCTTTTTTATGTTGACGGTTTCAAGTTTTGAGAAAACAGGAAACTATCCCATTTTCAGCTTGTTTTAAATGGGTTTTTGTAACCAGACAGTAATCCATAGCACAGCTGCCATTCAACATCAAAAATGGTAAAGAGAAAAACATGAAAGTGTTGCATCTGTCTGTCAATCCTGAGGCTAGAACCTTCAACCTTCAGTGAACTCAAAGTTTACAAAACGGTTCCACAGGTGTTGAATCTCCTAAAGGCTGTTTCTCAAACTGATCGTTCTTTTCACACCCCCAACTTAAAGTCCTAACCTGATAGAAATTTAGTAACATTCTCTGCTGTATTTACCGTTCGTCCTGCCTCGTTGTTGTGCCGGTTCATGGCAGACCGAGCGTCTGGGCGGTTCTCTCTGGCGTCCGCAAACTCCCTGGACACCAGCACTCCGAACTCTGCGTCCTCACTGCAACCGCCCCACTTCCAGCCTTCACCTGGAGGCCCCTTGTGATGGGAGTCGCAGCCACACATGGTGGAGGTGCCCTCAGCGCAGGAGCGCGTCACTGCAAACGCAACGCCCGCAGAGGCTATGGCGTGGACAAACGCCGACTCTCTGGTGGCTGTGAGACAGACGGACAGACGGAGGGAGGAAACACGGACAGAATCAGCTTCCCTGCTGCTGACATCCAGACAGATGCAATGAAAGGTTTACCTCCAGGCAACAATCCTTTAACACTGTATTTCATCTTTGAAAAGACCCATCTGTGCAAGCATTCGCTAACGGGGAAAAAACAAGAGGCCTCATGAAAAACACGAGCTGCCTCTCCCTTCTCTATTGATCAAATGGATCTGTTGATCTCCAGAAACGAGGAAGAATCTCCTCATGACTTCATCCATTGTGCGGGTGTTAGTCGGACCTAAAGCTCAGTGGGATTTCAGCGACGTGCCGTCATCCCTGAAGAGCGCTTCTCTGCATCTGGATACGGTTTCAGGAATGTTGTCGTCCACACACACACAAACACACACGCACAATCTGTGCTTGGAGCCTGAGGCCTTTTGGTGAAACAATGTGTTAGCCAGTGTCTTTCACACACTGAGGGATGGAATTACGACTTCTTTGAAGGTAACAGCTTATTATGTAACCGGACTCCGTTGTTTCACAATGGCACACTTACTGTGGCTCACTCACACACATTAACACATGCACACACACACACCTCACCAGGTAGGAATATATAAACACTTTTGTTGAACACAACTGTGTAATAATTTCACATTATGACAGTGATTGATTTGGCTCCCAGAGAGACTTTAGGAGAATACTGTAGTATTTTTTTTCTACTTTAAATCAATAGGTTAAATGAACAGATTCTTGATTTTACAAGGTGAAAATCAAACTATCAAATATGCAGTGCCAGAGATGTAAACTCCTGAAAACTTTTTATGAGGTAAAATAAGGGCACAGAGGTTTAATGAACAAAACATTATATAAAAAACATAACTAAAATAAACAGCTAAATAAAAGCAAACATGTATATTTTATATTTAGTACTAATAACATACTTTAATAGAATAGAGGAAAGCAAACCTATACAGCTTGTTACAAAAATACAAAATAATTCTATAATTTTTTTTTACAGTTAATGCATTTCATTGAATAAAATGCATTTGACTGTTTTGTTTTTTCAAATAAAAAAAAATTATCCTATGAGCTCCTTAACTTGACTTCTGTTCGTTCTTTTACGTCTTAGACTTTATTTAGGGAAGCTCTTTCAAGACAACCTGCCTGTTTTGGTTTCTAATGACCCTACATTTTGTGTTTCGTGTTTTAATTTCATGTGTTTTGGAAAACTGGATTGCGTGGTGGGGGAGTTGTTACCTCGCAGTAAGAAGGTCCTGGTTCTAAACCCAGCTGGAATCTTTCTTTGTGGAGTTTACATGTTCTCCCAGCGCATGTGTGCGTGGGTTTTGGAACTTCAGCTTCCTCCCACAGTCCAAAAGATCCTTCACAGGTCAATTGGTTGCTCTAAATCAGGGGTCCCCAAACTACGGTCCGTGGGCCAGATTTGGCCCGGCCCCCAAACTGTTTTGGCCAAATTAGACATTTTTCCAGTTTTTTAGGCTATTAGGTAAGCTAACATTTCAGCTACATGCTAGCTGTTTTGGCTAATTTCATTTTTTTTTGTTTTTCCCACTAATTTTGCACTTCGCTTATATTTTAGCTAGCTATCAACTTCAGTGTTTTTTGCTATCAATTTAAGGATCTTCAGTTATCAATCTATCACTAATAAGTAATGCTATATATCTAGTTTTTAAAAATGTTTTAGTTTTATTTTTTCTGTGAAGATGAATTATTTAAAATTTGGCTATGTGTGGCTTTCTGGAAATCATAAATCTTTACACTATAGGTGTGATTGCTACACTAGTTCTGTTAGCCTACAAACCGACCCCGGCCCCCTATCAGAGAAGAAAACAGTCATGTGGCCCTCACAAGAAAAAGTTTGGGGAACCCTGCTCTAAATTGTCCCTATTTAATTGTCCTAAAGCTTAGTTTCCACTGAGTGGTCCGGTACCGTCCAGTATTTTAAGCGTTTCCGTAACTCTTGAGGGCTCCCATTGGTTGTAGGTCCATTGAAAAGTGAAATGGGAAGGTTGGGGCGGAGCCGTTGTAGCTACCCTTGGATTGGCAATCTGATTGGCAGCGTCAATTGAGCGCTCATTTAAGCTAACGTTTCCAACATTTCTAAGCATTTGGATGTTTGCTGCCGCAATCTTCTTTCAAACAACATTAAATTCCTGTTGTACAATAAAAAGGCGAGCTGCTGGATGACCTCCATTGTTGTTGCTTTTCTAGTTGTCGCACTACAACGACACGCTAGAGGTCTATGCGCCGTGCAAACAAACCGCTAAGTGGAAGTGAGGCTTAACTGAGTGGAAACACTTGCCAGAATTAACTGGACCATACCGAACCACTCCGTACTGGACCGGACATTGGAGACGGGGCTTTGGTTTTTGTGTGTGAATGATGTGTGTGTCCTGCAACAGACAGAAATTCCTCTGCTGGAGATCTAAATGGAAATGTGCAACAGACCTCTATGCATCTATCAGAACAATAATACATACCTATAACTGTAAACATTGAAATAGCCATGATCTAGATATCTAATAGATGTGTCTGGACCCAAAGGATATTTTCAAAGCTTCAGAGAGTTTAAAGCAGAAAGTAATTCGGTCATTAGACATCTCTCCAGTGACACTGCAAGATTGGCAACTTGTTTAGGATGTTCACTTTCCTTTGTCCTACAGTAACCAGGACAGGGTCTGGCAACCTCGTGACCCCGAAAGGAATATAGCGGGTTAAGACAATGGATGAGAGGTTAAAGTAAATCTTAACCTGTATCATAATTTGTATTTTCTTCTTTTTCTTTTTTGGTTTTGTAAATATAATACGAGGAACTCATCAAAAACAAGATGTGGCATCATCACCAGCCTCCCATTGCCTATTAAATTAAAAAAACTACAATGAAATACATAATTCTGTATGACTGTATTGATGCTCTTTTTCATAAATGTAAAATCTGTTTAGCGATCTCAAAGCAAAAGCTTTGATGTTATCTCTAGATATTTGCTTACATCATAATTTAATCAAAAATTTTCTTTTTTTTTTAGTCTTAATGCATCTAATTGTGAAAAGAAAAAGCTATAATGCAAGTTATTTTACTTCTGCATTGGTATGGCACAGAGTCGTCAGGTTGGCGTCTCTTGTTCGGTGACCCTCCTTGTCGGTTTCACCCAAAGTGCTCCTGTGAGCTCCGGACCGTTGGAGTCCTGGTTGTTCGCCAGACTAGTGCTGCTCCTGCTACCTGCTGAGCCCATCAATCCGCCTTTGTTTCCCTTGTGTCACACTGTATTATCCCCACAAAGGACCCAGCGACTCGCGCCCCCACAGCCCCGCTCTGCCCAAAGCTGGCATTCCCAGAAATCCCCCTCCTCTCTCTGCGTCCCTCTCCACCAACAAACTGAGCCGAAATCCCATACGCCACCACCCACTCCAGGACCTCGGTGCCCCGTTTCCTCCAACAGCACCACCACGGTCGACACACACGCAGGGGCTGGTGGTAGATACCGCCGCCTTGCCTAACTGGAGCCGTCCCATTTATCACTTCTAAAGTGACACGCTCTCTTTCCTCCCCTCCTTCACTTCCCCGTCCCAAAGGGCTCACCCGGGCTAAGTTGGGAGAGATCCCCTTTCAGCCTGTTTTCATGACAGAGTCAAAAGGGCGTGTGAATGGGGTGTCCGTGGGAGCTGGACCGTGTGAGGCACAGACTGGTCTTCATGCACAGTAGGGGTTGAGTGGAGCCCCCCAGCCCTTTTCTATTGCCTGTAATCTCATTTGGCCTCCCCTATCCTTTTTTATTTGACTGAGGAGCTTGGACTGGTCACACTGCCCATTTCTGCCCGGATTCCTTCCCCTCTGACACACAGGCTAATTCGTTTTCACTCCGCAGCCTCGGCCACTGCATAGAGAGTCCTACCTTTGTGGTTAGGGCCTGCCAGGCCTTGAGCAGGACACCTGAGTGACACTATCTGCATTGGAGGGAGCACTAATGGATGTGAAAATTTGATCTCTAAGACGGGTGCTCTGCAGGAGAAGATGGATGGAGGCGGAGCCTCATAGCAATGCTCATACCTGCACTTGTTTCTCGCTACTGCCAGGAAAGGTGTCTATTATCGTAATTGCCCCAGTTAGTCAGCCAAAGCTCAGAGAGCAGCAGAGTGACGCCCGAGGCAGGAAACCATCAAACACTGTCTTTAGCAGCAGCTTGCTGTTTTCTTGACTGTTCCACCTACTTTTTTATAGACGGACACCTCTTCAAAGTGATTATTTAAACTCCTTTGGATAATTTATCATACTCTAACTTAAAGACAGGTTTGAATTCCAAGAAAATGTATGTAAATTGAAGCCACCGGTACCTTTGTCTAGCACAGGACCAAAAATGGCCAAGTTGTCCTTGATGGTGGTACAATTCCATCGCCGGCCTCTGAACTGGTGCTGGCATTCCTGGATCCCGAGCTTGACCCCCTCAGCTACACTTGGCATGATCTCGATGTAGTTGCGGCAGAATCGTAGCTGCTTGGGCACCAGACCTGGAATTGAACCACACAGGATGGGTTGGGAGCCCAACGAGGAGTACTGCTGCCCCAAGGCCAGGGACCTGTGTCACAGAGAAAGACGGAAACTGTTCTTTAGACAATGGCAAATGCATACTTGAATAGCGTTTTTCTACCTTCCTTGAAGGACCAAAGCACTTTACAGTCACAGACCCATTCAGGCATTGATGGCGAACACAGGCGCCAAGCTTCCACCAGTAGCAATATGGGGTTCAGTGACTTGCCAAAGGACACTTCGACACATTGGCGGGCAAGGAGGGAATCGAACCCGCAATCTTCCGATCCAGATCAGGAGTCGACTGCCTTACTGCTGCACCACCGCTACCTCTTCAATATTAGATTTGTTTTCCTAGAAGTGTTACAGCAAAACTTATTTAGTTATAATTTACTTTCATCAATCTTAAGTTAACTTTTGTCAGATTATTGGTGCTGAAAATCAATTCTACGCAGATGACACTATTGTCTACTGTTGATCCTCATCAACATTTCAAACTGTTTCATCTCTGCTGTGTGCTTTCAGTGTCATTCATTCCCATTATTTTCAGACACAAAGGTTAGCATAAGACAAAGTTTTGGGCTTTTTCTTAAAGTTTTCATCTGAGCCATTCAAGGAATTACAACCAAACTCCTCTCTTTAGTCTGAGTATACCCTTAAAGAAATGCTCTCATTTAGATCCGCATTGAAGAATTGTTTACTCTTTGATGATGATTTGGTTTTTCTTTCAAGAAGTGATGTCTGAAACTTTCATGTTGTTGGTGAACTTTAGTTTATCATCTCTAGGAATTAGATGCTTAGTATTCCTCTGAATGGTGATCACAGACTCCATTGACTTCATGTTAAAGCTCAATGACCACCACTGTAGGCATTAAGGCTATAAACAACCAGATTTATCTCCTTTTTTAGCTATTTAAATGTGTAAAATGTAAACCAGCCTAGCCTGAGGTCTGTTATTATCATGCAGAAGCAAGTTCAAAGAGAGAGAACATGACTCGGCAAAAAACAAAATCTTAAGAAGTTGCAGAATCAATTTTTGCAAATAAAAATAATTCAAATTTGATGGGCTAAATTGGAATTAAAAAAATATCTAAATGTTTTGTCTAATGTGATTTGGGTAGTTGTTTTTATTTATTTATTTTCTAACTTTTAGAGTTTATATTTGTGTCTTATATTTGCTATTGATCATTTAACAAACGTTTTTCTAACCGTATTTTATTTTTGTTAATTCACTTAAACGAAATGGAAAGGTGGAGCTGGGGTGGGATTATAAAAATTCACTTCCTCCCACTCCCTTTCAGGCAATCTATCTTTTAATTTTGAGTTATCATGTGATTGTGACATGTCTTTATGAATGTAAACTTCTGACGATTGATTGTATTGCACATGAATTATTTGTTCTTGATTGCTTGAAATAAATAATTTCTAATATAATCTTTTATGTTTGTTACAATACAAAGGAATTGCCAAATCACTCCTATTAAACTCTTCTTAATCTCTGTGGATTTAATCTGATTAAGAAGAGTCAAAACCAGTTTGAATAGGTTGGGTTTGCCAAACCTGGCAAACCCAACCTATTCAAACTTTAATTTTCTATTAACCCTTTAACAGCAGAGGCGTTGCCGGTGACTCTTCAACACAAAATCTTTAACTTTTAACCGTTAACACGATCAATGTCATTCCAGCAGATTCTGAAGGAGAGTCCAGTTAACGGTGGTGTGCCCACTATGATTTTTAGTTTCATTAATTATCTCTCCCTTTGGTCCAAAAACCCTCTTTAATGTTCTAAGAATGCTTTCACACCTGAAGTTATCCACGTCCTCAAATTCACATCACCAGAGTTTGCCTGGCCTGAAAAAGCATCATAAGCTGACGGTGCTGTAATGATCCAATTAGCCTAAGAAACAGGCTAAATGTTATTTCAACCAATAAACTCTCATTTGCGTTGGTCTCATTTGGACTTTAGAGAAGTGTTCTTTAAAAATCGTCTTCAATCTACTCCATTCGGCGCCGCTTCCGTGTGCAGTATAAACCCAGCGTCATGAACTCAAATGAAGAGTCAAAACGATCCTGACCTGCTGAGGAAAACCACACCACAAGGAAACCAGTCATTCCCTCCCAACCTTATGAATTTATGGTTCTGAGTTTGTACAGTCTAGGAAATGCTGTAGCTTCTGTCACGTGTGTAGCAGTGCTGTGCACGCAGCTGACTTTGCTCAACTGGGATGAAAAAGCCTCATCAGAAGGCTCATGCAGAGGCAGAAATGAATCACTGCATGAGACAGCCAAGACCAGCTCGTGTAGCCAGAAACCATTGTCGTTTCATACAGGTAATTAATTTTAATTGCTTTCTATTTTACTTGAAATAGAAGAGACAGAAAACGTCCAATGCCCGTGTTTTAACATGCTGTCTGCGGTAACAAGCTCCAACAGAACGGCACGGGTTCATCCAGAAGCTGGATGGGAGATGTCAGCCTCTCCTTTCTTGTTTATCTATTTCTCTGGTAAAAGTTGATGTTTCCTGAGGGGAAAACAAGCTTCTCTCCCGTATGACATACGAACAGTTTTACTGTTCCTCCAAGCTCGAGGTGGAGTCATGTTTTTGAGGAGATGGCGTCACCAGGGCTTTTGCAGAGCGCCTGAAGGAGTCTGGATGGACTCGGTGACGCTAGAGGATATGGAAAGCTACTGGATCGGATCAAAGCGCCGCTCTGGATGACCTCAGGAGGCTTACAGTTAAAGCAGGTGCTCATTTGACAGATGGGGAAGGGAAACGATCACCAGCAAGTAACCAACATCCTGAACGCTTACTTTCCCCATGTTTATGGTGCTTTTACTTTGTGCCTGTTTGCAAAATGATTGGGTTTTGTCCGACATTTGCAAATTAACTACATGTTCCGAATCATTATCTGATTCATTTTGGGGAATGACAGAATGTTCCAACTTCAGAACTTCTTGACAAACAGCAGCGTCAACAGCCTGAGCGTTTGATTTGCCAATTGGGACACCAATATGTCTGCAAAATAGACAACAGGCTGCAGTGGTCTGTCTTCTATTTGTTCTTTGCCAGGACAAACCGCCGGCTGCCTTGGATACGCCACACAAGTCTGAGTTTCACATCTTGATTGAATAAAATTGAAGTTTATTAATCTTGCAGAGGAGAAATTCACCTGCCATGGCAGCTCAATGGAAAAACAATCACAGATCACCAAAGAAGCAAAACAAATAACTCCTTTTTAATGACCTCGTCACACAAATTAGACTTTTACATTGATGCAAATCTAACACTATGAAATATTAGCCAAACTATTAGCTTTTCTGGGAGACTTAGGTGTGAATTAGAAATGAGATCAAACTGCAATTGTTAAATAAAAGTTTAACTTTACAAATCTTACATCGTCACTTAAAAATCTGATAAATCAGAAACTCAGATGCAAAAAATCTCAATCTCCACTGTGATTGATGGTTTCTTCAGATAATCCACTTTATTTTGAAAGCTAACCAAACTGTTTCTGCACTATAGTTTACCTAAAATCCTACTTTACTCCCATTTGAACTCTGGTTCACCAACAGTTTACATGCAAACAGACTCTTTAGTGGAGCAGAAGTAAACCATACCGAACCAGCTTGATAAGCACTGTGTAATTCCAGCAGAGCAAAACATCCCAAAGCAACAATCTGAAGATGCAGATTCACAAAAAGTTGGAACACAGCTTACATGGAGAATGAGCAACTGTTTTTCTTGGAGGATGGTGACACTGTCATCCCCCCAACTTGTATCAATTCCTTTAATAGTTCAAATCTAATTTTGTTTCTGCACCAGTCCTATTTTTTGGGGACTCCTGGAGTCTGTCCCAGCTGTCTTTGGCACAGAGGACCCTGAACAGTTCACATGGCCACGTACTGACCACAAACCACATGTTGAACAGTGGAAGAAGGCAAATGTTCAAGAGGAGGACGTGGAATTGTTTTTAAGCTTCGTCGTGTACTCTTGTTTTCTCAGGGAGGCGTGGCCTCACTGATTTCTGCTCTCTTTAGAGATAAAGCTAAAACTTATCATAAAAGGAAGAAAAAATGGGATTTAGAGCACGACTGTCAGTGACAGAACCTGTTGTGATCTGTTTGTTTGACATGGAAGAGTCAAATTTACAGTATACAGTATTTTATAATGTATATATATTTAGATATTTATCAAGAATGCACTAAAATACTTCAAAACATCTATATCAGGGGTGGGTGGGCCACATGTGGCCCATCAAGCTATTTTATCTGACCCACCAAAATGGAATAATGATAACCCTTATTATTGTTTTATTTTTTGGTGTCTCCCCATAGATGGTGCAGTATAAATATATATTTAATATTCATATGCATTTTTTCAGATTATTTAAACACCATTATGAATGTTTCTATAAATTGCCTGACATCAACCTATTGTTGCAATTGGCATGAAAGTGAAAAAAATAAAAACATTGAAATAAAATCTCCAAAGTGTTCATTTTATTTTCAATCAAAATTAAGATGTGGTTTTCCCAGATTACATGCTATTTCTTTCTCCTACGACAGGGGTGTCAAACTCAAATTGCACAGGGGGCCAAAACACACAGTAGGTCGTAGGCCAAACAAGACAAACATTTATTGAATACATAAAAAAAACAAAGTTGTTAAAACTTTTAAAACGTAACTTTTTTGACATAAATACAAACAAAAAGAGACAGGAATATTATAATAGAATACATCAACCTAAATCTTAAAAACTTTCAATATTTTGCTCTCCATAAAACATATATTCTGTCACAATTGGGATGCTACAAGAAAACATCATGCAGTATATAATAATGAAGTAAAATTATTTGGTCTTGACTTTGAGGTGGATTATCAAAATCTTTTAAAGCTCCAATTGAGGCCAACATAAGGTGATAAAAAAATTAGGAAAAAGTAAATCACTGTAATAACTAACATTAAAATGTGAAAAATGCATCAATTTATCATTAATTATGCTAACCAAAACTAGATATCACAAGAAAACATATTGCTCTTTAACTTAAACATTTAAATGTGATTATTTTTAATCTGTTTAAATTCCATCAGCAACAATTTTCAGCTAAACTGTTGATTTAATGCCTCTCAAAAATAATGTTTTACAAGGTTTTTTGTCATCAGACATAAAACTTGTCCGATAAAATGTAGAAATGAAACGAAACTTCATTTTTATTGATTCCATTTCCTTGGTTCTCCTTTTGCCCTACCTCTGTACAGTTTCATATTATTATTACTGTTAAATACGTTATATTTTTTACTTTATTCTACTTATTTATTTTGTTCTTATTTTTAACTTCTTTTTTATATTTTTTATTGTGCTGTGCATTGCTGCTGGTGGACTCCCCACAATTTAACTGTTCCTGACAGTTACAATAAAAGTCTTTGAATCTTTGAATCTTTGAATCTTCCTGGAGTTTCCTGGAGTAAGTGAAGCTCCATGAGCTCATCTGCCAGTTCCTGCAGCTTCCAGCACTGCTGCTGCTGCTGCTGCTGCTGCTGCTGACTTAACTTCGTCTGTGGTGACTACATGACTAAGGACTCTAATTACACCGTCTGCTAGCTTGCTCGCTTGCTGCCCATTAATCTCTTTGTCATGGGATGTGCCACAGTGGGTGATGTTTTGCACCGAGCCAACAAGGAGTCGCATGTAACCGAACAGCATCGGCCGATAAATCAAAGGCAAATCTCTGCTGTCACAGCGAGGCACGGATGGATCGAAAGTCTGAGTCTACCCCTCAACCAGCTGAACGTCTTGACAGCGCTAGCTCCGCGTGCAATGAGTTAGCCAACCGCACAGGCCTTTGTGGTGATTGCTCAGTTCACAGGCAGTAGATCTGCAGGTCTATCTGTCTTTCTTTGCAAACGTTGCGCCTCACTTGATCCGTACGGATAGACGAGATGAAAGCGATTTCTTTTTGGCGAGGTGCTACTGAGTCTTAACCCAGCATGTTTATGTTTGCACAAACAGACACACACGGCAGCTCATGCATGCAGACCACATGTGGGTCGCGCTGATCCGCCCGCCTTGCCTCACTTCTCGTAAGCCACGAGCGACATGTCTCAACTGAGCGGGGAGAGAAGCACGCGCAGAGACCTCCAGAGAGGCAGAGCGCCGGGGGAATCTGCTGCAGGGAAGCAAACGGCAGAAGAGGAGCAGCAAACGGCAGGGTTTGGCAGGTGGAGGCCCAGACATGTTCAGAAGGGGCCTCTACTGGCCTGGGGCGGGCTGCAGCTTGGTTGGGGGTTTTCTCCGCCTTTAAACTGGGTTGATGTGAAAGTATGACGGGCTGCTGGAAACCACAGACATGAAACCCAGGAAACAAAGGGATTCCACCACACACCTCGCTGAAGAGTGGATCATCACGCAATCAAGACTTTGTCAACAACAACATTGGACACAGGAGTTCCCAAGAAAGTGGAAATCACTGCACAATAAAAAAACCTGCTAGACTGAAGTTTTTCATTCTCCAATATGATTAGCTCCTTATGTTCAGATGCACAAAAGCCCCAGGTGACCCTTTGACTTGTTAAGCAGAACATGACAGCTGACCTCACGGCCTTTTACCTGATAGCCCACAAAGTTCACGTCTGGGACCTCGTGTGTCGAGGATCTCAGTCCGTGTTTTCACAGGGAACACTTCCAAACAGAGATCTCAGAGAAAAGCTTCAAGACTTTCACTGCTGTCTGAAGAATCCAACATACTTTTGTAGCATGACAACTCAGCACTGAGGACTAACCTGAACATACCGTCTTTCCATTATTACTGATCACATTTGCACCAATGCTTTATTTTTTATATAACCAATGTTTTAAACTGTGTTTCTGAGTATTTCTTTATTCAAATCACTAAAGTAAGATTGAGGAAGAGCATATTTGTTATGTAAAAAGATACGTTGGGCGGGGCATAGCGTCCATGCTCCGTTCCATTCTGATGCATCCACTTGTGGACGATTAGATCCATGAAGGTCTTCATCTTCCTCATCTGAGCTAGAATCTGGCTCAAAACTGTGTGGATGGATAGCTCCAATATTGGTCGCCATTTTTGTTGGACCAGTAATGCTAGGTTGGGGTGTGAGGGGCTGAAAGCTAGTGGGCCAGCATGTCAAATGGAGGTGTCCTGTATGGCAAGCCTTTTTGTCAGTTAATAGATATCTTTAATGTCAGGCTGTTTTAAGACAAGCTAGTAATGCCAAAAGTACAACTAGTTTACTAGTGGACCATATTTTTGCTTACTAGTTAACTAGTAATATCTTAAAATGTGCACTAGTTTACTAGAGGAACATATTTTTGCTTACTAGTTAACTAGTAATGTCTTAAAATGTGCACTAGTTTACTGGTGGACCTCATTTTGACTAGTGACACTCTCAGAAGGCCACTAGTGAACTAGTCACATGCAAATGTTCTACAAGTTCACTAGTAAGGCTCCTGTAGTTAACTAGTGGGCTTTTTGTACTGCACTAGTGAACTAGTGACATTTTTTTCTTTCACTAGATGACTAGTAAGATTTAAATATTTCTCACAAGTCAACTAGTTCGCATTTTGCATGTCACTAGTAAACTGTTGCGATATTTTGGTTGCACTAGTTAACTAGTGAGCTTTACAGGAGCCTTACTAGTGAACTCTTTGAACATTTGGATGTGACTAGTTCACTAGTGGCCTTTTGAGATTGTCACTAGTTAACTAGTAAGCAAAAATATGGTCCACTGGTGAACTAGTGCACATTTGTAGACATTACTAGTTAACTAGTAAGCATGTTCCATTAGTAAACTAGTTGTACTTTGGGCATTACTAGTTAGGCATAAAACAGCCTGATATCAAGGATATTGACTCAATGATAAAATGGCGTGCCACAGTCCTACGTTGTCCAACCAACCCGCCGTTGAAGCTCGTAATCGGTCAAACACACCTGATCCAGGTAATCAGCAGCAGGTGAGGCAGGAGATTCTGAAAAACCTGAGGTCGGCCCTCGAGACCTGGAGTTTGACATCCCCTGATGTAAACTGAGAGCTCTCAGCAATGGAGAGGGGAAGGGGGGCGGGATTCTTCTGATCCACAACTCAGAGGCAAATTTCTAATGAACCCCTGCCACTCTGCAGAAACTATGTCCTAAGAAACAACACTACATTTTTGACTTTGGCTAAATCATTTTAAAAGACTACTATGAACGCTTTAACAATAGATCAACTTTAACTTCTAAGACCTGAAATCCACTTTTTGGAATACAAATCCTCATTTTAGAACATATTTCCTCTAGCAGGTTTGATTCACACCTTGATTGCACGCTATGTTGCAACAGTGTAAAAGTTCACCTGAGACAAATTAACCCTGGAATTCGAGAACAAAGGTCCCAATTCACTGGAAGGTTTACCAAATAAAGTATGGAGTTATTAAGAGTTTCATATGAGGAGAAATAACATTAACCTACAGCACAACTTAAAAAACTATGACTGATGAAAGTAAAGGTAAGTCACGTAGAACCACAAGGATAATACAGTCTGTGCACTTTATTTAGTGCACAGCTTCAGTAGAGATTATGATTTCCTCTCTGCTGCTTGTTCCATTTTGTTCTCTTATTTTGTCCTTTTTCTTTTAGAAAATTCAGAGAACTGAAGCACATCATCTGAACTTCCTTCAGTAAAGTTAGTGCGCTCACTTTGAAATGTTCAACCTTGTCATAACTGATCATAATATTTTCCTTTTTGCACCAACTCTTTACCTTTAATCAAAAGTAGTTATCAGAAGTAGATAAATTGTGCTTTTATATATAGCAATAAAGTTTGACTTAAATTAAATTGTTTGCTTTGATGCGTGCTCATGTCACTCTCTTAAAGTGCAAACTCCGAGAATTTTTTCTTACAAAACGCACAAAAATAACATTTGCTATTTGCAGAAAGGATAGAGAACAAAAACATTGATCTAAAATTTGGTTGTTAAACGAAGTTGGAGTTAATTTTGCCAATATTTAATTTTTTTAACTATTTTTGTCATTTGTGTGGAAGCCATCATTATAAATTCAAAAAATACTAAATGATTTAAATGTTGTGTATTGAATTGAATATTTGATCTTCAGGATGGATTAAAATGTAATTTGTTACTATATGTTGCTTTTATTAGAAGCAGTTCTGTACACAAATCTGGTTTGATTACAGATTCATAAAAACATATACATCATTTTTTTTATTTAAATCTTATAATTTTTTGTAGAGTTTTCCAAAAATATACATTGTAATGTAGTTTATTTGGCCCACTTTGGTTTACTTCATATCTTCATGAAGTTGTTCCCAGTTTCAGCAAATCATTTAGCGGTCAAACTATGTTTTTGCCAGAGACAATGACGAAGACCCCTGAACAAGCGCCTATCGTCATTATTTTACTGACGTGCTGAACAATCGTTTTGGATTTCTTTTTCTTCTTTTTTTTCTTCTTTTTTTACTGGTATTCTGCTAAAAATGTACTTTGTTCTGATGTGACTATACAGTCATGAAACATTTGATAAAGATTTTACAGCATTTCTGCAATAATGGAAGCAGTCATCGGAGGCTTTTACAAGTGACAAACATTCCTTTTGTGAATTAAAGTTCTTCAGACTTTTTGAAATGGTCTCATAACTCTTTCATTAACTATTTCCAATAATATTTAAATAACTGTAATATTACAAATTATTTGATACTGAAAGGATAATTTTCAAGTAAGTCTTTTGCCTTCATTTTATTTGTCATGTAAGTATAAAATAAATGAATGTATTGTAATTATTCTGGATTTTTCTTTTTAATCTTTCATTTAGAAACTTTTAAAGATCTTATTGTTGATGTCTAAATACATTGAAGCGTTTTCCTGCATGACTCAGTCTGTTCACCACAGAATGTTTGAGTTAATTCACATCATTACATCCTCAGTCAAATCTGGATTGTTACACTATTGTATTTTTAAGCAGTGGTAGGATGATTATTTAAGCTCTTAACCCATTGTGATGGTGTTTATGAGCTTCATGTTGTTTTTTCATCGCTGGCTCTGTTTTTTTCTGTTTCTCTGTAGTTTGCTGTTAAAAGTGAATTGGTCCTATAAATTTTACACATCTGATCTTGATTACTTCAACCGTTACATCAGTAAATCACCCCAATTGTCTAGTCTAGTGTGAAGTCTAAGTTTCTGTGTTTGGTGCCATTTTTTTCCCCTTTCATGGTCGGTCTCACTTTACACTTTTTCTTTTAGTCCTTTTTTGTTTTTAACTTTTTTCATGGGTTCATAAAGTTTTGCTTCTGCTTCCTGCCTAAGTCCTTAAATAAACCACCTGACCTAACTATCATTAAACTTCTTATCCTTATTTTGTCGCAGCTATTGTCAAATAATTGTTACCATAATATATTTAACCCTACATAACCATCTCATCCTATTTGATACTCCCGTTTCTGTGACCACTATCTCATTAGTATGATCCAAACCTTCCTTAAAGACCCATTGGATATAATATAGTCCATGTTTTTTGTCCTGTAGTTCATCATTATTCCACTAGGGGCAGTAAAAGGCTCATTTCAAAATGGCTGCTTCCATGAAATCTTAAAAGCTGGAAACATTTTGCTAATTTTCTCAACTTTATGGTGAGAATAACTCATCCATTGGCATTCTTTATTTCTTAATGACTGTTTTCTGTTTTGAAAAAGTGTGAAATTTGATTATAATTAATTCTTTATATTACAGTTTCACCAGATTTTGAAAAAGTGGATCAAATTTGAGAAGGTGGGTAATTAAGGTGTTTTTTCCTGAACACACGTTAATTATTTTTGCATCTTAAACTAATATTGTTGTGAGTAAAAGAAAAAAAAGTTTAAAGATCCTCTTAATTCGTCCTAAAAAAGAGAATTCTGTTAATTTAATTACGTAGCATGCTTTTTTATTAAAAGTGAATTTATTTTTTTAGCTTTTATTTATGACACAAAGATGATTCTTTAGGGAATAAAGGTTCCCAACTTTACAATTATTTCTATGACTATGTAACATTATCGCACTTCCTACTTATCCATTGACCTGCTTTATGGAGTCTAAGCTCATTTCATCCAAAAATAGCTGCAAAATAAAGCAAAGGGCTGTGTTTCTGCAGAGAAACCCACCACTTCTCACTTATGAAGGATAATGAGACGATCATGTTTGCTTGAGATGTTTTCTTCTAAGCACTCAACTAAACGGGCTTTAAAAGGCTGGACCTGTACTGACAGATTCGACAGTGGCGTCAGGTTTGATAAAATGCTCAGCTGTGTCATTGTGTTTGCTCATAGCAATTATTGATGATGGGCGCCAGATGCTCTGAGCCGTGTCTGAATAAGTTAACTTAGCTCTTTTAAAGAGATATTAATAATGTTGGCATATGTTAGGTTTGTGCCTGGAGCTGCAAGTCTCAGTTGCTTTTTCCTTTTGGAGACGGAGGCTCCTGAAGAACCTCTGCAGAAACAAAAACAGTGAACTCTAATTCACCTCTAATGCACCTCGATATCCGCTCAGCTTGGCAGATTTGCCTGGAGGATGTCATGTAGCTAAATGAGAGCAACATGAGGCAGAATCCACAGAGATGCTTGAAAGGAGCAGAAGTGGGACAAATAAAGTTGTCGGCTCTGCGCGGGGATGAGGCTTTTCCTGATGGAAGGCAGCAAAGTGTGTGAATGTTGTTGCCTTTCTCTTCTTCTGCTCACTTTTGATTTGTGGTCCGACAGCTCATGGCTGATCAGATAAAGAATGACAGGACCCCGGAAAAATGTTCCACCCTGTTTGCCTCCTTTGCCGTTTTTACTGCTCTGTCTGCAGACGTTTGCAGAGAGTGCGGAGTTGGGACAAGAAGCCCCTACAGTCACGAGTTTGGAGACGTGGGCAGGAAGGCTGAACAGGGTGTAAACTTGTGAACCTGCCAGTCAGGAGATGGAGAGCAGAAAAACAGCAGATTAAAAACTTGCTTTCTCAGGTGGAGTCTGCAAACGTCCTGCAACCAGAGGGTCAAAAAGATGCAAATTCATTGTTTGGAATCATTTATTGTACATTTGCTGTTTCATAACTGGTTGCTTGGTTTCACAAACATAAAAATGATTGGTCAACTCTCCAGGCTAATTTGCCAAATCACTCGTCTTAAGCATTCTATTGGAATAGTTTCTAATTTGCATGAAAGTGCAGTCGAGTTGAGGCATGTCCTGACATTTTTATTGACTGATCATGATCTGAATCCAGAGTTTTAGCATTCAGGATTGGTGGAGGGAGTCTGATATGTGCATGAACTGCAAATTCTCAAAAGTGGAATCAGTTTTAGATATTTCATTCACAAAAAAGTGAACAAATTAGCTGCTAAAACTCATTTTATTGATAAAATGTCTCCCTTCCCGTGCACATTTGACTCCTCCTGACCTGGTTGGTGTCCTAAGGCCGTCGGTTGGAGTGTACAGGTGTGACCAAAAGCACCTCTGTCACTTTCTGCTAATAATTATCCCGTGGAACAACACATCCAGGTGAGATCAGGCAGGTAATGAAGACTTTGAACGATGCTTGTGCGCTGCCACTCCTGCCCTCTCATGATGTCGTTGCCCCTGGCCCTTTCTGTCTCCCTTTGAGGAACTGCCCCAGCCTGCGCTTTAGTGCAGCTAATAGCTGCGAGCCAGGGGACTTTGTCATTTGCTACAAGGGCTTGTTGCACGTGCTTTGATGGTGGGCGAAGATTAGGACTCGGCTTCACTGCTTTGAAATACCAGCCTGCTTTGAACCTCTCACAGAGCCGGTGTTGGAATGAATAATGTCATCCTTCAAGTTTGTTCTCGACGTTGGTGGATCCAGATTTCTTTTGTTGAAGCAAAAACTTGCTTATGATCAAATATAATTTACAAATAAACAAGATAATAGCTCCAAGTCCACATTTTTTTTTTTATTTCTTCACTTCTGGCTCTTTTCTCAGCTGAAAATAATGTCTTTTCACGCAGACGGGATTTTCTTCAGTCAGTGGAGGGTTTTTTGGGATCTTGGTGTGACCGTGTGTGTGAAAAGAGGGTTCACAGTCAGATAATGACATTCCTGAGACCCGGAGATGGACACTAGAGCCCTGTTCAGGACACTCAGGTTGAACTGGAAGCGGCCTGAGTAGAAACAAGCCGACTTTTTTTTCCGTTAGGAGGATGTCATTTAAAGCCAATTTCTTCCAGTTTGAACTCTCTTTAAAACAAATTCATCTTGTTTTCTTCAAAATTTCACGTTTAAATATTCCCAATTTCTTCAAAATAAAATAAATTGACAGACATCCTGTATTCTTATTAGGAAAAGACAGCCATTACTTGGAATTCCTAAAATAAAGCATTTTTAAAGATACATTTCTAAAACTTCACTTTAAATTTTAATTAAAAATAGTTTTTTTATCCACATTTCCAACTTAAATTAAGAAATAATCCTTAAAAAGCCAATTTGTTGCATAATGTGAGTAAAACCTACTCCAGAACTATAAGGATAAAAGCCTTATTTGTATTTTTATACAGAAGTGTTGTACAAAAAAAGCTGTTTCTGCCTATAAGCTGTCAGATAAAATGACTAAATATTTTTTTTTACTAAAAAACTTTCCTATTAACCATTTCCAAACTGTTTCCATTTTATAATGACAAATCCAAAGGACTTCCTCTAAAAAAACAAAACCTACAACAGCAATTACAAATAACTCAACAGCTTTTTGGGTCCATTAAACAAAAAATTGAACTCATCTTTAACAGATTCTTTAACAAAAAAGAGAATTTAATGAGATGCTAATCGTCCATCAGATTTCTTTGTTGTGAGACTTCACAAAGCTCCACATTAGGATCCCATCAACTCCTTAAACTGCTGCAAATTTAGTCACTTATTGGTTTTTCCCTCAACACACAAAGACAACTCACCTCCCAACATTCTTGCATTAAAAATACCAACTCTCCTCCACCTGTTTAGTTTGCTTTCTCTCCACTCCTCTTAGTGCATCTGTGCATGACGCTGTTTTGTTTTCAGCAGCCTCTCCTGTAAAAGCAGGCACGAAACAGACAAAACTCTCGCTCCAAATTGTCCCACTTTGATGGAGAACTCGAGCCGGTGGTGTCACCGGTTCGGCACGAGCCTCTGCTGAAACTCGGCACCCTATCAACCTTATCTCGTCTCCTTTTCAGACGTCCGCTCTGCTGCTCGACG
The DNA here is from genome assembly GCF_002922805.2 of Oryzias melastigma. Classification (NCBI taxonomy): domain Eukaryota; kingdom Metazoa; phylum Chordata; class Actinopteri; order Beloniformes; family Adrianichthyidae; genus Oryzias; species Oryzias melastigma. Next base: position 18,380,921 of record NC_050530.1, on the reverse strand, counting down.
CCTCTGACAGCTCCATCCCCGGCAGCTGCTCAGTCACCTGGAGCTACGGCTCACAGGCCCGGCCTCCAAAAGTGCTACCCAAATCAAAGGTGGTTCATATTGCTACGGTTTGAACAATAAACCCGTGTCATGTAAGCTGCTTGAAGAGAACAGCTGCAGGTAATTCACACAGTGAGAATCCCAATCTCTTTGTCACTGTTGTCTTGTGGCTGGGGCTGATGCCAGGAGTGGGTGTAAAGTCCTCTCTGCCATTAACACTTCAGCCCTGTGGCCTGTGTGCTTGGCAGCTGTCTGCTCTGTAAATGAAACCAGAAGATGCTGGCGGTTTGGACGGCCCTACGCTGGGACCACATGCTCGCCGGGCCGCAAAAAGTGCAGTAGCTCTGACAAGTATTGTGCTGGGAGCCAAAGGGCTTTGTCGTACGCCTACGCACATATCTCCAGAAGACCAGCTTTAGGTTACAAAAGGAGACCAGGAGCTATGAGGTCAGCTGAGTCTGTAATGAGACCAACCTCAAAATTTCAGTTGGCACTGCCAAAAGCGACCAAAGCCTGCGGCACCTGAACGTATTGTCTTCGGATGAATCCGTCGTGGAAGAGGGGGATCGTAAAGCAAGATACGCTCAGCTGATGGAGCTGCTCCCCAAAGACAAACTTTGGAAAAGAAAAAATTATCGACAATGGAGTTCCTGCTATTATTGGGAAATACTAATAATCACCTGAGAACTTCTTCCACTTCTTGCTTTTTCTCTGCATCATTTTATTCAAATAAAGAAATCTGAAATTACTCTCCACAACACACTCCAGAAAACGTGGACTGCAGAGGGAGAAAAGAATGGCAAACATTTTCCGTTTCAGAAGTTTTTGAGGTTGGGGCTTTTTTTTTTCCATGGAGTCAACCAAAAGTTCTGCCCTGTCATGAAGTGATCGTTTGACCGAAAGGCTGTGATGCTGCGGATTTGTACTCACCACCAGATGGGATAGCCGCCAAGCACCCGCGAGCTGGACAACCACACACACACCAAATATCCAATCAGATACAAATCCATGAGGTACGCCTTGGAGTGTGTGAGAGGGCAGATGGATCAATAGATAGAACTTCCAGCCGGCAGTGATGAAGAGTTTCCAGGAAGAGATGCTTCAGGGCAGTTTGATTCTTCAATGAGGGGAAAATTAAAATGATATTTGAAAAATCTTCTCCTCTGTTTCCCCCCTTCTTTGAGTCGGGCCAGGAAAGTGTGTCTGTCTCCTAGTAGTTAAGAGAATAAGTGTCTCTTCCACACATGCACACGCTCATACCCGTCCTCTCCTACCCTCCCTCTCTGTGAGGTTCTTCCCTAAGGTAGATATCTTTCTCTCTCCCTACTTTTTTCTCCCTCAGGATGCCTCATCCACAAGCCCAATATTAAAGGGGGGGAGGCTGGGGGGTGGATGAGGTTTGGAGATGTCAGCTGGCAAGCCAATCACAGGAGATGGCCTTAGGATACAAAAAAAAATTATTATTCATTCCCATCTGTCAATCACACACTACCCCCTGGTAATGTGGAAAAGAAAGAGAAGCGGGGAGGGAGGGGCGCTTGAAGAAAGGTAGAGCGGAGTTGTTGCTCAACTTGTTTAATCCGTGATCATTTGGAGAAAAATTCCCCAGTAAGGCTGGAGGCAGGTGATGAAGGCCTTCCAGAGGAGGCTGCGCGCTCACACGCACGCCAACAGTTTTTTAAATTTTTTTATTTAGTGGCTGTCCCCTGACTAATTGATCCGGATATAAGCGCACACCAACCCGCAAGTCATTCCCCATTCACAGACACACAAATACTGTGAATTTTCTAAATTGTTGTCCGCCCACCTCCACTGAAGAGGACAATAAAGGGACCACAATAAAGCCATAAACCGCTGCGCCGGTTGAGCCAAGCATGCAGGGGTTGTGGTCTTCAGCGGCCCAAAGGCGACACATTTTACATCAAGACTATTGTCATTGTGATGGGCTCCGGGGAGAACAGCCGTGGGATTGGAGGGGGCATGAGGGAAACGTGGAAGGAGGAGGGCGGGACACTTGGGATGGCCTGAAGTGAGCACGCATGAGATAAAACATACAAGGAAACTGATCAGGAACGAATACAGACAAGATCTGCCGGTGAAGATCAAAAGAAATCAGTCGTAATGATCCTAATCTGGTCTCAAAGGATTATCAGGGGGTCAGAGATGCTGAAGCAAAGACGACTGAACATAAAGTTAAAAGACCTTACCCCATATTTAGCAAAGCAAATCTCTTAAAACTGAAAATCAAGGTTAATTTTTAGTCCAAACTGGTAGATCGAAGAGCATCAAGGTTTAGTTTAAAGACTCACCCAGATGAAGATTATGGTGTTTTTAACATGTTCTTGCGGCATTTTTTACTTGACATATATAAAGAAAATTCAGCTTAAAACAGAAGTTGATGAAAAGTTTGATAGAATCAGCAGCCCACAAGCTCCCTGCTTCACTCCATTCTGATGCATCCACTCGTAGACAAATAGATCCACGAACGTCTTTGTTTTCCTCGTCTGATCTGGATCAAAGGGTACGCCTGTATAACTCTGATATTGCTCACCATTTTTGTAACACTGATAATGTTACGTTGGTAATATAATATTTTCAGGTCACTCAGCAGAAAATATGACACAGGTATGTAAATTTTGGCTAAAAATGGCAAAAGACCGCTGGGAACGCTTTGAAAATAGATCAAAAGATGATCAAAGGACTTCAAGAACATCAAACAAAAGTGCTGTGACATTTACAATGAGGTATTTTGGTTGTTTCTTGAGATCTTGAACAGTGACTGTACATGAGAACTGGACTGGGTCTCTCCTTGAGTTCCAAACAAGAAGTACCTGCTGGTTCCAAGAAACTTCTATAAAGAAATAAACAGCTATTATTCAGTCATTCTATTTCTCAGAAAAAAAAAATCATTCTTACTCTGATACCTTTTTGTTAAGATGTTGCTAATCCTTATTTTTTTCTCATTTTTTTCTCCGTAATGCAAGTTATTCAATTTATAAACTGACCAATCAGATGCCTCAATGAAAGTGTCATGTCGAACATTTAAAACTGTAGTTTGACATATTTCGTATAGCCCGCTTTCAAGTGTTGACTTTCAACAAGCTCACTACCGATAGGCATGAGTGGTTGTCATGGAAACATTGACTCAGACCGACTCAGACCAATACTGACAATTTTTGGTTCCAATATGACGATATTCATATTGCCACAAAAAAAGAGCAACTAAATGGACGTTTTTTTTGGTTGGAGCCAGAACTATGTCATTTTATATGGATGATGTCATACTCACTTGGTCCAGTTCTCTTGTACAGTCAATGGTCTTTACAAATCAGAAAAAAACAGTCTAGTTCATGTGGTTTCAGGGGTGGAGTCACCAGCTAAATTTAACCCCAACCCTTTTCTGCCATACTTTCTGTCAGTGCTGTAAGTGGGCCAGTACTCTCCGATACTCAGTACCAGCACTTCTAAAAACAGCTCTTTAAAGTACCGCCACTTCCTCAGGCAAGAAGTACTGTTGGTACCCAGTACCAGCACAAATACTCGACTTAAACAACTTAAATTCTGACTTTTTTTTTTCTTTTAAGAAAATAAAGGACACAATTAAAGTAACAATTTATAGCAGGGATGTCAAACTCAATCTCACAGGGGGCCAAGATCCAAAACACACCTTCGGTCGCAGGCCCAACAGGATGAACATTTATTGAAAACACTAAAAATACATTTTTGAAACTTTAAAAACATAACTTTTGAACATAACTATGAATGAAAACAGGACGGAATATTATTCCTGAATAAATCAACTTAAACCTTAAAAACTTTCAATATTTTACTCTCCATAAAAATATATTATGTCAAAATTATACAAGTTAGAAATAAACACAAGATAAAATAAAATAATCTGGAGGGCCGGATCCGGCCCCTGGGCCTTGAATTTGACACGTGATCTAGATCATTGTAACTCCACACACAGAAAAAAGACTCAATGTTTATGTTCAGGATTCTCTGCATTTTAAGTTTCGACTTCTATAAAAGAGAGTACTGCCACTTCTTGTTGTCCACTTAAAGCACTGCTTGTTTTATTTATTTTATTTTTATTTAACCTTATTTCACCATGAAATCCCATTGAGATTACATCTCTTTTTCATTGGAGGCCTGGGAAGAAAGGCATCAACACAAGAAAATGAAATACAGTTGAAACAATATTAGTAGAAATAAAACACAATTACAATAAAATACAATTATTTATTAATAAATATTTCTGTCCATATTGTCTTTAACAAAAACAGATGAAACATCTAGTCTTGTCACAGCTAATCAATTCAAACTGGGAAAGAGATGCTATGATGTTGCAATCCCCCCAAATTCTGAACATCTCACAGTGTTAGACAATTTTATATTGAAAATGCTTTTTTAAGTTAATAGTTTCACAACTTTACCAAAAGGTACAAACATGACCTGTGAATATGTAAAACAAATTCTTCATCCATCTGATGGGAAATCCGTCTGTTTTCTCTCTTGGCCACATATGAGCTCCACGATCTGAAGGTGACTCAGCAGGACTCGCTTTGGAAAGGAGGCTGAGCAGCTTCTGCGGGGTCCAGAGGTCGTAGGGCCTCGCCACCGGACCAGGAAGGGAAGGGAGCGCTTCTGCTCCTTACGCTGGGAACGGGTTAGGGTTGATAACTGATGGATATCCTGCAGTTACATCTGCAGAAGCTGCCTGTGGCGGGGAATCTTCTGAATAATGTTTCTTCCTCCCCCTCAAGTCAAGATGCGGTATGTCGCAGCGGTGCTGACAACGACTGTTTCCCATTATGAACATTGTTGTGTGTTCAGGCTGAAATGTGCTGAGCTCAGCGCTGGGATTTGGATGACAGTTACTGCGTAAGAGCGACAGACGGCGAGAAGAGCCAGGGATGAGCGGAGGGAATGTGACAGCGGTCTTATTTATGAGTGCGGGCAGAAGAATCAGTCTGCGGTCTGACGCTGAACAACATTGAAACCACGTTTCCCAGGCTGAGGCCACAAGTGTAGCGTGGAGCGAGAAGACGAACCGTAGGTGAAGGAACGGGGGGTGCAGAGGTCCCCTACCAGGCTGGTTTCTACGGTGACCTGAGAAAGCCTGTAACCAGGTCCGACTCTTTCTCAGGCCTAATCAGCCTATTTCCACAAAGAAGGACATGTGTTAAGCCCCCCTACCACTAGACCCTTCCTGCTCAATCCGATCAGCGAGGCTGGACACAGGCAGCCAATAAAACCAGGATTAGGAGGCTATCTACACACACAGGGCAGCAGCTCCAAAGCTTCTGAACACGCCCAATCCCACCCCATTCCCTTCACAAACTTCTTTTCATCCGCTCCCTCCGTCTCCCGCTCCTTCAATCTTTCACTTTATGTCACTTGTTCCCATGTTTGTATCCATCCTTTCACAGCTCTCAGCACGTAAGCCCCCCAACACAATGGAGCATCCAAAAATTACTCATTTTGTTGGGATACTTGAGCAAATTCCCAACGCCCGCCCTCCCCGTCCCCTCCACATCCTGCGCGATAATCGGATGCTCTCCATTGCAGCGACAAAGCTGTGTGTGGAAGAGGAAAATTTTCCTTTGGCTCCATCTCCGGGTTAATTTCCTCATTAATTGATAGCTGATGATAATAGAAGTATGAGTTATGGAACGTGTTTCGTCTGTAAGGGGAATAAATCATATTTGTCTGCATATATTTGGCAATCTCCGTCCCCGAGACTGTGTCGTGTAAGTGGAACAGTGTTAAAGCCTTTGTCCGAACTTTGTAAGAAAGGGGACAAAGATGACAAGAGCTCGGCCCCCAAATAAATCTTTTTCATTAGAGCAGCAAACACTCCATCCCTCGGCTGTGAGGAATGCTCAATTGGTGTCTCGACATAAAGCCTAAGCCCGCAGCGATCTTCAGCCGGACACTGAGGCCGCCTAATTAAAGGGCACTTAAGCCCTACAATGTGTGGCCACGCAGGTTGGAAGTGGTGGGGGTCCCCAACCGAGAGGGACAGAATCCGTGGCACTCGTAAACAAGGGTGTCTAGGACAGAGGGACATAAGAGGGCGATGTGCCAGGGACTTTATTCACAAAAGATGAAGAGTCAACAGCCTTCTCATCCCTTAACTCCCCCCTCAGCCAACCCCCCTAATAAGCAGCTTCTTAAGAGAAGCTACAAACACAATGCCATCCCCTCCTCTTACTCTCAATCACTGTTGGGACAATAAGAGGACCCCCCCTACGCACCCCACCACCTTCACCATCCTTCTGCCCCTTGCCGACCCCCAAACAGACACTTCTTTTATTGAAATTCTTTGGTGTTCTAATCCTCAGCTTCCTCCAGGGGCAATAATGGACTCCCTGCGTCAGCCTTTTCCAGCGGGGCTATCATCCAAGCTTGCCTGGGTCACAAGTCCACCCCTCCCATTGGAGAAAAAACGCCCCGGCAGTGTCAGTCCTGTCACAACTGGCTCCTCGTCGCTTTTGACCCCGCGGACGAGTTTCACAAGTCACTTTGACTCGCTGCTCTCTCTGAGTTTCATTAGACACAGATTCTATTTCTTGTTTTATTCGTGAAGATTTATTGTATTCTTCTCCAATATATTTTTTTAATTTAAGAATAATCCTCTCTGGCTTTACAGCTTCCATCATAAAGCATCTCCGGGTTGCCCAACAGTTGAGCAGAGACAGAAAACAAGCTGAAAATAGAATTGTTGGAAAGTTCTTGGAGAAAAATCAGCATGATGTACCCTGCTATCATAACCTTTAATCTTTAAAAATCTACAAAATATGTGAATTTTTGCTTTTATTATTGAAAAATCATATAAAAAGTCTGAGATCAACAAAAAGGAATTCTTTCATTCCTGGGATGCTACTGCTGCCATAAACTCCACTGATGTGACGGCAGGAGCAGAGTAGAACCAGGAACTGGTTTTATGAGTTGTTGGTGACATCTGCTGGTCTCCTACACTGTCTGCATTTATTATAAAGACATTTATTCTGTTATCACATTAAAATACAAATCTACACATATCAGATTTTTCCAAATCCACAAATTTACAAGTCAAAATGCTGCTTTTGTATTTTTTAATTGAAGTCTAAAGGAAATTGTTGTGTTTTACCCAAATCTCTTTATGTTTTTAGGACTATTTTATCAAATTAATTTATCCCTCCTTTTGAAGTCTCGTTTAATGGTGTTTGGTTCACTCCTACACATGATCTCACCCCTCTGTCATCCCCAGTTTGCTCCTAACAAAGCTCTAAGTTTACACAGGTATTACACCTGAGGCCGTGAACATACAAGTCCACTGTCAAGAAGCCAGAGCTGTTTGATGCCACTCAGCGCAGACGTACCTTTAGAAACACTCCGTGTCGTGTAACATTTCATGCAAGTGGGCCTGTGGGCCTGAATTAGTATTTTGAACTTATCTTGAGATCTTAAACATGACACTGTTGATCTGTGATTTGGGGAGCGCGGTGAGTTAGCGCCTCTAGCAGGAGCTGATCTGTCTGTAGCTGCATGTTTGTTTGAGAGACTGCAGGAGGAATGAGGTTCTGCTCAGTTTGATGCAGTGTAGGGTTGGTGCCCTCAGAAATAAAAATTGTGTCCATGCACATTTCAAATCAAACACTAAAACAACACGTAAGGGCAAGGGATACTATATACATTGGAGAGTACAGTCCCATTCACTCATTTGCAGACTGATGGCAGCTATTCCACTGCTGAACACTGGTGCCAACCTGTAACCACCAGAGGCAATGTGGGGTTCAGTGTATTGCCCAAGGACACTTCCATAAGTCGCCCTACTGCTGCACCACGGCTGCAACGTCACTAACAAATCCAAATCCCTGATTGTTCAAAGTTTAACTGGTTTAACTTTCAACATGCGTCCAAAAACAGAGATAAAACGTACGTATTGATGCACAAACGTGAGGGTTTTGAATGTGGATGCCTGAAACACACACATACATGTGTTTACACAGACTTTTTACTATAACTGGTTACTTTCAGCTCTCTGGTTGTTGCCATCCTGGCTGAGCACCAAACCATTTTCAAAATAGAAAATCAAGCCAATGAGGGTGCTTTGGACCAGAAGGTTCACTGATCACCTGTCACTCAAAATCTTGACAATGGTCTTTGCTTTTCAAAAAAAATTGTTGGAGGGCTTTAAAATACGACAGAGTATCAGTGACATTTTACAAGCAAAATATATTTATTTTTTGGGATTCCAGCGTTAAAGTCTTAAATTAACAAGAAAAAAAGTTCTAACTTTTAAATTGCGAGAATAACGTTGAATATTCATGGCTCTTTAAGTCAGAGACTAAATTTCTGACTTTTTTCTTGTAAACTTCTGTGTTTTAAAGTTGTAAATGTATTACTTTAAAAGTTGTAAATTTACAACTTATAAACATACATTTACGAGAAGAAAGTCATACAGTCACGCAAATAGAGCCTTAAATTTAGGATAAAAAAAAGGTCATTAATTTACACACACCAAAAAAAATCCAAGTTGTTTTTTCTTAGAACCTTATTGAAGATGAAAAATCTGGAGCATTTTGTGAATTTTTTTTTCACAGATAGGTTTCAAAAACAAAGAAATTCTAAACTTTTGGCAACTAAAAATCTAATTAATAATAATGCAGCTGGCTTTCTTTGGTTTGGTGTCGGTAATACAGAGTTTATATGTAAAAAAAAAGGAACTCAGAGACAGGACCACTACTTTATTTGCCCCCTTATCATTCACATACCAAGAAGTCTATTTGTGACCTTACGTCTTGGAACACCAAAATGGAATGAAAACAGAAATGTCCCGTCCTCCAGATGAAATGTCACGTTTCAACTCAAGACAACAAAGAGAAATGTAAATAGTCTAAAATATTGAAAAGAATAGGCTGAAAACTGAGCCTCTTCAGAGGAAGCATCACAAAACGTTGTATGTCTTTAAATCTCGTAATATTACTGTTTGTGTGTGTCGTACTCTGTCGTACTAAAAAGTTGCTAAATCTATTAACAAAGTCATCTATGTATCAAAGCTGACTATGTTTGATTCCATTCATTTTGCATAAGGAAGACAAAGGATCTCTACTGAACAGAGTTAATCATGCTGGCCTCCGAAAACTGAGCTGGCTTTAGTGACGTGTAATAAAAAAGATCGGTTCATCTCAGAGCCTAAATATGAAGTGTTAAATGTTGCATAACAAAGTTCAGCAGAAGTTCATTTTATGTCCATTCATTATAAATCATCTGTTCTCCATCATTTATAGACGTCTGTCCTTTCACATCTAGACACACCCTCTTACCAGATCATACATGACCTGTCATTGTACAGTAAATTCTATTCCCTTACATTTCTTGCAGAACTGTGAAAACTTTTACATTTTCATTCATTTTTAGCACATTTTGATTTATAGTGTGAATATATACATCTATGTAAAAGAGATAAATAACAAAGGAATTAAATAGAAATAAAAAACAGAATAGTCAGGAACTTTTATTGATCCCACAACAGAGAAATTGTTTTTTTTTCTATAACTCCATTGAAAAGCAAAAAGTAAATAATACTAAACAATAGCTGAAACATTAAAGAAAATAAATGTCTAGTGTCAATGAGACGTTTGACTTTTTAAAAACTTTCTTAGGTTTTAGGACAAAATTAGAGTACTACTACTGAGTATTAGGGCCAGTTTACAGGCAAAAATCTTTTTATTTTTAATTTTGACTTTAAATCTTAATTTACAAGAAAAAAGTCATATATTTATTACTTTAAAAGTCATAGGCTAAATTTGTGACTTTTTTCTGAATTTACAAGAAAAGATTTTATACATTTACAAAATGTAATGTTGTAAATTTACGACTTTTAAAGACTTTTAAAAATTTAATTTTCTATTGGGCTACCTCCACAAACAAAATACCAGAGACAAATATATCAAAATTATTATGTAAATTACTATTGTTAGCGTCAAAATTTATTTTATTTAATCGGATTAAAGAGAAACCTCCGACTGTAACACAGTGGTATACAGAAATCTTCAAACTCTTGCCAATGGAAAGGCTTAGTACCAAGTTTGGGGCTAGTGAGGATATTTTTATCAACTTGTGGTGTCCCCTAATGGAATACTTGCCCAGTGATCTCACTATCATTATTCAAAGGGGCACTGGAGTGGCGTTCTGCAACTAAACTGAGTTACGTATGGATTATTATAATTTATTTCACTGTTTGTTTCAAACTCAGACCACCTGGTGTTTTGGGGTTATGTTGTTTTGTTAAAATAAGCAAAATGTGAATAAAAAATGATTACTAAATAAAAATAAAAGTTGTATTTTTGCAAGATTTAAAGTCGTAAATTTAGAGAAAAAAAACTCGTAATGTGACTTTTTTTTGGTGGCCCTAATGCTCTGCTTTTTCCACATGTTACTGGAAACAAAAACAAAAAATATTTTGTATTTCTTACTTTTACTTTGCTTTTGTATTTTATTATGGCCCGCAGCA
>NC_050530.1:18360131-18370242 GCF_002922805.2 Oryzias melastigma | reverse complement strand
GCTTTAATTTTATTTTTATCATTTAATTGATTTATTTTTTGTGGGTTTGAAAAATAAATTATTGTGATATTATTTTTTTAAATCCCCTTTTATTTCTAAACCTTCATACCTTAAAATATATGCATATTTTTTCTAAAGTACCTAGTAAATGCATCCTCCAAATGTCAATCATGCTGTTAAGTCCCTCCTTTTCTGAGACGCAAGGGGCGTGGTTAACTTCTTTCACCAGCTCTAGCCGTGACAGGCTAGTTTCTATCACATGACTCATTGCAGCCAATCACAGCCAAATGCGATGAGACACCGACCGAAATATGTGGCAATGAAAGTGGATCTCTCTGACGCTTCTTTGTGGAGTGTGCGGCGTTTTCCCCAGCTGTTGGCGAGAGCTGCGAGTAAAAGTGGAAGCGGTCTCGGTAGCTTGGGTCCCAGCGAGCGGACGGTTACGGTTACAACCAGCGAAGGGACGGGGAAGATGGCGTTAACGGTGGCTGTGAACCAGCGCGTGCACCGGTTACACAACTAAGCGGATCGGTTACACAAAAAACTGAGATAACGGACTGTTGCCCGCACAGGTACGAGTTATATGCATTAACTTAAATCTTGTTTTTCCTCTGTTATAACTTGCATATATGAAAATACTTTAAGTTCGCTTTTAAAAAGGTTTTATTGTAGTTTATTTTGACTCAAGTTAGGACAAGTTAGTGAATAGCTTGCTACATTGTTTGCTCTTGTTAAATATTAGCTGATTTATCATTATTATTCTCTTTTACTGCTTGCCATTATAATTACATGTCTATATATAATGTATTCTATAACCATCGATATAAATATATGTATATGAAAATACTGTATTTACATTCAACAAATATTTAGTCTGTTCTTAATTGTTTTTGCTAACAAAAAGCAATGTTTTTGGTTAGCTAGCTAACAGGTGTACTACTAATTTGATTTATTTTTGTTGGAACATTTATCCACGTGAATATTTATTCGAAAGAATTGCGTTTTTGGTGTTTCTGACATGAATTTGTACCATGTTTCCCTCATGTTTAAAGACAATTTGCTTAAAATTGCGTCTACGTATTTGCAGCAGACGAAGAAATGCTGTTTGAGAAAGCTTGTATCTGTGATGTACAATCTTCTGATTTATCCACTTGCAGACAAATAGATCCACGGATATCTTTGTTTTTCATTGTTCGAGTTTGCATCTGACTCAAAATAGCCATTTTTAAGGACGTTTAGGGTTGTGAGGGGCTGTAAGCTTGCAGGAAAGAGTGTAAAGCAAGGGATGATGGGAAATGGGGGTAGCTTTCTCCACGCCAATGGTCCCGCCCACAACTCAAAAGGGAAATTTTCATGAATTCCTGCCGCTCTGGAGAAACTATGTCATAGAAAATGACAGATGTAACATTTTTGGCTAATGACTGCATAATTGTGATTAAAAGACCACTGGGGACACTTTTAAAATGGATCAAAAGATGATCGGAGTGGGACTTTCTTGCATAAAATTAAGAAAGAAACAGTTGAGGATGCAGTCTTTTTTTTTTTTTTTTATGATGTCACAGTGTCATCATGAATGTGGGGACGGCCCACAGCGAGGTGAACCCCAACACCCGGGTGATGAACAGCAGGGGCATGTGGCTGTCCTACATCCTGAGCATCGGCCTCCTTCATCTCATCCTGCTCAGCATCCCTTTCGCCAGCGTCCCCGTCGTCTGGACTCTCACCAACCTCATCCACAATCTGGTAAGTGGAGCCAAAACGGCCGGTTTCACGAGCATGACAGGAGCGCTAACTCTGTGGGGTTTTCCTCTCCTTGGCAGTGCATGTATCTGCTTCTTCACACGGTCAAAGGGACGCCCTTCCAGACGCCAGATCAAGGCAAAGCTCGCCTCCTCACACACTGGGAGCAGATGGACTACGGGGTGCAGTTTACTGCGTCCCGCAAGTTCCTCACCGTCACACCCATTGTCTTGTAAGTAGTTGGAGAATAGGGCTTGTTTTTAAAGCGGCCACTTCTAATTCAAAGTTTATGTAAAACACGCATTTTGGGCTTGGACATTCATAGACGTCTATGCATCATTTACAACCATTTTTAGGCTCTACATACAAAATACGTTGCCATTTAACAAGCATTGGGGTTGAACTTTGACTAATCAGGAACCTGGTAGACCCAGGAAAAACAAAAATTCAGCTGGAAGAGCAATTAAACTCACCAAAATGTAGCTGGTGTATCTGGTAAACCCAGACATGGTGATGAGCCTGACGACATCTGCGTTTGTTTTGCAAGTAAAGATAAACGAAGGCCACTTGCCTCATCGTGGTTATCCATATCCGCCATTACAAGAACCGTTTTTATTTTGTGCACCGTTTTCACATTTCGGACCAAGCCTCATCCAACTGTGTAAACAAAGAAGGAGAAGCCCCTCCCTGCCTGTCCAGTGTGAACACCATGGCCTAAGCTAAGATACCCGATGTGTATGTAGTTTTAAAGATGTTTGTAGGAAAAATAACTTCATGGATCACATTAGAGTAAATGTTTCAGCTCCTTTTGAGCTTTCAGTTTCAGATTCACATGTACAAATAAGGTCACACTCACAGCTTCTCCCTTATTTTCCCCTCAAACTGGTAAGGGGCTTTGGGTTGTCGGGAACCCCTTCCCTTGTTTCCTGACTGTTTCAGGCCTTATTAACCCAGCGAGTTCAGGTTACAGGCGGATCTTTGCCTCTCTGGGGTTCAGTTGCTGCAGCAGGAGCAGTTGAAGCTCTGAGTTTGGGAAAAGTTTTTCCTCTGAGCTTCATTCAGCTTTGGTGACCAACTTTTGAAACATGTTCTCACATGTCTGCTCAGAAATATTCACTTCTGTTTGTACTCAAACATATGACTTCATGTGGGATTGATGGTTTAAATCCTAGCAGCGGTTTGATCTTGTTTGTGGTTTTTGTGGGAAGATAAAGCTCAAACGTTGGGATGTATTTTCCCCCAAAAGAAGACAACCCATCTTAACAGTTTATTCTCCTTCTCTCTCATTTATCTTTGATGCAGGTATTTGTTAACCAGCTTCTACACTAAATACGACCGAGTCCATTTCGTGGTCAACACCGTTTCCTTGCTCACCGTGCTGATCCCCAAACTGCCGCAGCTCCACGGCGTCAGAATTTTTGGGATTAATAAGTACTGACAGGATGGAGGAGGACCCCTCCTTACCTTTTGTCCTCGTACCGCAGAGAGCACTCGCAGTTCCGAGCCGCTTGGCACCTTCTTCTGCAAAGCAGATCTCTGAAGGAAGTCCCAGGAGGATCCTAACCCGCTACGGGACACAGTGCTGCTCAGAAACACAGGGAAGTTTCATCCTGGACTTGCATGTTTGTTTGTTTTTTAACTTAAAGGGAACTCGTCTTAGATCAACAATATGAAAGGTGGGCGACTAGTTATTTATTCAGGTTCCTTCCCGTGTGCAGCTGGCCCCTGGGGGTTTGTGGGACTAAAGGAGAAACGCTTGAGTCGCTCGGGGAACTGCGAGCTGCCGCAGAGGCCAGACGCCTCCACCCACAGGGGTTTATATTTAGCTTTCTCTGCTCAGGGTCAGGAATAAGACGTTGACCAACTCTTGCAATTATGTGCCCGTTTCCATATTGGGACATCTCGTGTCCTGCTTTGACCTGTTTGCAAAATAGTCTGGCTCTTGTTAGGAATGTGAGGGCAAAAGTTCTTGGCTGAAAACATTTCAAAACAGTCCAGCAATAAAGTTTGGGTAGATTCAAACATAGATGTGCTCAAGAATGACTATAGTTCCTGTTTTTGTTCTCTAGATTTCATAAATGTCATTTTCTATTTTAATCTCACATTAGAGATGCACTAACTTCAAACTCTATCACTCTTTATGTTAATTAAGCACCACCCTCTGTTTCTGAGTAAAAAATATTCTTGCAGTACTTAAATTGACCACTGGAGGTTGGTTTAAAAAAAAGTTTTCAGTGTTTAGGGGAATTTTTAAATATTTTTACAAACTCACCTGCATTGTCACTGAAGTGGGCGGAGCAAACTGGACCCATTTCAACTTGAATTTTTGCTTTTTTAAATCTGTTGGTTGTCGTCAATGATGATCCGTCCTTTTTAGACATGCCATGAACCCAACATAAACGGAGGGTTTCTTTCATCATCTGACAGTTTAACCGTGAATGTAATTAACTGATTCCATCGCACGTTCAAGTATCTTCCTGTCGTCGTTTCTACCGTGCTTCTTCCTGAATTAGATTTCCTCCAAAGAGAAAAGTCTGTCCTACAGGGTTCCACTCTGACAGGAAAACAGGAAAAGTCATCGTTAAATATTCACTTGACAACCTGGAATAATGTCTCAGTGAATGATGTTCACGTCCGCTTTGAATCTGTTGGCACAGCCCGTAAAAAAGCATGGAGGCTTATAGGCTCTGCACGCTGTAAAGATGGCTCTTGAGGGGCGGGGCTTTCATCTCCTTTTGTTGTAAACTCCCATAAGCTGCAGTTTAAACTCCATAAAGCTGTCCACTACTAATGCCTGCTGAACCATGGCTTCATTTTTACACAGATAACTGCAGCTAAATATTTCAGCGCTTTTAATGCAGCATCTTTAAATCCCACTGAACCACTTCTCATTGATCAGCGTTGATCAAATTTTCCATTTTAAAACGTACAGCTATAACAATTGAGGCAACTTAAGTCCAGTCATTTATGTTTTATTAGCCATCAGTATTTTTTAAGCTAATTTGATGTGTTTCTAAGAGCTTTAGCTGCAGCTCACCTCTGAAATTCATCAGTTCCCCCCACAAGAGGGATTGCTGCATCCCTAATTGACAGTTTTATAGGAAAAAGTCACGTTTAACTACATGTGAGAACACTTCTATGTTTTTTCTCAAGCAGTTTATAGGATTTGTTATGTTTTAGGAACATTATAATACAAAAAGCCTCCTAAAGGAGCAAACAGACGAGGCGTTGTAGCGGCGCTGGAATTTTCCAGTTCAGGAATGGTTGTGATAAACAGATTAGCCAGAACCAAAAACAACTATTTGACTTTGCTGTAGCTGGGTACCTTTAATGACTCTCTTGAGATTCGGAAAAGTAGCTGTAAAGACCCACTGTGATGAAAATTGTGTTTTTATCTTGTTCTTGTGACATTTTTCTGATGACATTTATAAAGAAAATTAGGCTTAAAATTGCTTTTTTTTAGTATTTCTTTATTCAAATTGTCATCAATCAGGAGTAGAAGAAATAATAATGTAGTTTAAAAAAGAGCTTATTTGTGATCTAGAAAACTTGCTGAGCTCCCTGCTCCGAGCTCTCAACATCTGGGGAGGGGAAGAGGGGTGGGCGATCCCGCCCACAAGTCAGGTGAATTTCTATTGAACTATTGCAGAAAATATGTCTCACCAAATTTTTAAATTTTGGCTAAAAGCAAGAATTTACAAACTATTGGGAACGCTTTGATAATAGATCAAAATAGGATCAGAGTGGGTCTTGTTTTAGAAGCAATGTGGAGTTTGTGCCACTAGAGGGCACTTCCTCTGCACTCAAGCAGAATCCTGAGCTTTAATGAAGTTTGGTTACACTTTTTCTTCCAAATGTTTACTGTCTTTAGCCTGAACAGTGTTAGTCATGCCCTTTACTTTTTAGCAGTAAAATAAATAAATAAAAGGAATTGTAGTTATTAAAGTATTTAAAAAAGCAACTTTCTATTTCATAGTAAGTTGGGTGGATTTGCTGAACAGACATCTAGGTTTTTGAAAGTGTAAACATTTCTCTGTTTTGTCCTAATTTGCCAGATTTCATGTTTTCATCCTAAAGGGAATGTTCAGATGTTTTCAGCACTTTTTTTTAAAGGTGTGTAAAACTGCACAGTTGCAGCTTCTGTTAAGTGCTCTGTGCAGTGTGGGGTGTTCCCTGAAAAACAAAGTGCTTTTGCCATCTCTCAGTTCCATAACTGTCGAGTCTGAGTCGCTGATGCTTGATGGAAACTGGAACAAAGAGGATGTATGAGTGTAATGCCAATGTGAAGATGTTATTTTTTGTTGTTCAACACTAGGTACTCTGTGATTAAAGTGTTTTGGGATTCAACGCTTCCCTTTAATTCCTGTTTGCTCGTTCCATGCAAAAGATAAAGCATCAATGTTTCAGATCAGACGGATTACTTTTAGTCTGCTGGATTCGGGACACCCATCAGCAAATGAAATGCATTGATTTGTGTTTTAGCAGGAGCATGTTTTGATTGTCCTCAGTTCTAATCAGATTTACAGAAGCTAATGTTCTGAGGTTTGAAACTTTTGAAGGTTTAAACTTCACATTTTGAGGCATCAGAAGAAATCAGAGCTTTAGGAATATGTAGCCTTGCTATCAGATGTTTTTTTTTAAGTAAAAAATGTAATTTAAAGCATTTTTATTAATTAGATCAATTGAATCTTCACTTTGAAAACACATTTTCCAAGAATAAAATGGATTTTTATAAAAATAAAATAAAAAATATATATATTTTTAGTATTTATAGACAAAAATCTGCATATATTTTTATTTTTTAAATATAAAAATTCAAAATTTTCTGTACAAAAAACGTTTTTTTTTTTTTACCCCAATTCTATGCAAATGTTTCACACAACCGAAGTTTATTTTGCAGTTAAATTTTGGAAAAATAAATAAGCATTCAACCATGTCAAAATGTAAATTTTTAGACTTTAAATGAAGAAAAAGAGAGAAATGAGCAGCAGTGATTTCTGTAAATTTGTTCTTGAAAACATGATTCTAAAATGAAGTTTGTCCCTCAGGCATAAATACACAAACTCTTCAAGTCTAAACATGTAAAAACATTTTTTAAGAATGGCTGAAAAAGAATAAACAGAATCTACTATGGGCAAATCAGACAAACACGGATCATCATAAATCAATGTGTCTTTCAATTTTATTCGTCTTCATCTCATTTGTATTGAGTTGTTTGGCGCTAAACCTCCTTTTCTCTGGAACTGATCGCTCATTCTCCCGTTTTTCCTGTCATACAGGTGATATGTCAGAAGGTGAAACTTGAGCTCTGACACCTAAGCAGAAATGTTTTTAGTGAAGTCACAGTTTCACTATTTCCACCTGAAACGTCTCCACTGTCATGGGGTTAGATTTACGGGAAAGACAGAACTCACTTTTCTTGTGTCTCTGTATTTCTAAACAGTCAAAACTGTCACTTATAATACAGGCAGTAACATGTTGTTATGCCATAAATGTCATACATAATATCTCAAGAAAACGTTTTTTTTCTTTTTTATTTTGACACGTTAAAAATTTGTTTATTAGAAGTATTTTAGGTCAAAGTAAAGTTGGAGACACTTTGGAATAGTTGTCAATAAAGTTTTTACTTTTTTGATAAATTATTTTCTAATGACTTTAATTTTCACTCCATTTACATTTAAATAGGTAATATTTTTGCCTTCAGTGTGAATGTTTTCTTTATAGTCTTTATATCTATATATTTCATTTGACTAGCCTTTGCAACCTGACTTCATGCTAACGTGATCCTTATCTGTTTGTTTTAATGAAGCTCATATTAACACTTTGATTCACAGAACATTTAAGCTTCCAGAAATGAAAAGCCTTTTCCAGTAGAGGGCAGCAAATTCCTTTTAAGTGAATCGCCCTGCATCTTAAAACCAAAAAAAAAAAAATAATAATAATAATAACGTTTTTTTTCTTTTCTGTGCTTGTTAGTTTTGATAAAATCACTTAATGTTGCTACAGATGATTTATTGTGAAAGAATGCCATTTTATTTGTAATTGGCAATTTAGACATAAAACAATCTTTTTTGGCCTGAAATGCAATCAAAAAATAATTTAATTGAGTTTAGTTTAGATTTTCAACATTATCAGTTTGCATTCCTCCATTTATTTCTCTCTTTTAATCTCATTAAATAATAACTTGCACTATAATTAATCTATTTATCATTTTTTGTCAGCTAGTATCCATACGTTGATTATCATAAAGACTATATCCATAAAAATACCACATCGCAGTGCATCCTTTCTTGGAAGCCACTTTCAAAAGCTTAATAAAGCTTTTTTATTTTTTGTTTAAACTTTATTTTTTACCAGAAAAAGAAAGCTTTATGCAATGTGATGCAATTTTTATTCTTTCCAGAGTAATCCCATTGAATGACTCATAAAAATGTGTTTTTCTTTGTCTTTTTAGGTGAAATTTTCAATGTTTTCTCATTGTTGACTGTATATAGAGAACTGGACTGAGTGATCCCACCCCCAAATAAGAAGTCCAAGAAGCCAAAATCTCATAGACTTTTATTGAGAAATAAGCAGCTGTCATGTTTGTCAGAATAACCATTCTTGCTCTGATACCTTTTTTTAAATGTATTCCTGGCTACTCCTGTTTTTTTTATAATTTTTTTTTATAGTTTAAGTTATTTTAATTAGCAACTGACCAATCAGATGTCTTAAAATAACAGCATGACCTCCACAGCGACCGTTCCAAACATTTGATTGACAGATTTTGGCTTGCTTTTATGTGGGAGGGGTGTGGCCTACCTACAAGCTCAACATGATTGATGAGAGTGGTTGCCATAGAAACGCTGAGTCAGAGAAATTCAGACCAATCACTGCTTACTGACATAATCTGGCTTCATCCAACATGGCGGCGTCCTTATTGCCAAAAATGGGCACTGAATTGACATGATTTTATTGGATCCGGAAGTAAGTTGTTTTCTATGGATGATGTCACTCACTTGGTCCAGTTCTCACATAC
The DNA here is from genome assembly GCF_002922805.2 of Oryzias melastigma. Taxonomy (NCBI): domain Eukaryota; kingdom Metazoa; phylum Chordata; class Actinopteri; order Beloniformes; family Adrianichthyidae; genus Oryzias; species Oryzias melastigma. Next base: position 18,361,484 of record NC_050530.1, on the reverse strand, counting down.
AGTCACTTGTCCCAATCTACTGGTTACAACAATAAAACTCAATATTGCAAATCTTTATTGCTTTAGTTTGCTATTTTATCAACATTTTTGTGATCCTACAGACGCCCAGCAGCCTGTTAAAAATATCCTTAACTCTGGAATATTTATTCCACATGGTTTAAATGAGAGACATTAATCAGTAAACTGTTTGGTAAACTGAATGTGACAGATGAAATTAGATAACGCCCTCGTGATGGACCTGGGCTGCCTTTAAAACTCACTGTGAGGCTTCCAGAGAGCGCCCAGACCTGAGTCTGTTCACAGATGATCTGTCAAACACGGTTATGTCACGCGTGTGGAACAAAGTCAGTAGAAGGAGATAAACAGCAGTAGAAGTTCTATTGCACAACACTCGTTCAGATTCAGAAACTCTCCATCCAGCTGTCCGACTTCAGGTACCGATGAGGTCAAGGGGCTGCTGGAGCCTATCCCTGTTACTGTTGATCCGGCATTGTTCGCCCTGAACAGGTCACCAATCTGTTGCAGGGCCGCACACTTGGAGACAATTTATGGACACCAATTGAAGAATGTGTGTGACAGGTGTGGTGCGTCACTAAAGTGCAGCCAATTCGACCTTCTTCCTTGAGGAAACTGTTTTGCGTGTCTCCGTATTGAAGGAAGTTGTTTATTAACCACAGCAGGGATGCACAACAGACTCGACGCTTTTCTTTAGCACAGTGCTGCTCCTGAGATGTTCCATGTCTGGTGTGATCACACTCTTGAATTAGAACAAAGCTTGTATACTGGAATAAATGCCACACCACAACTGCAGCAGGTTTGTCACTTATTGAGTTTTTGAAGACCCACTCTAATGAAAAAAGTGTTATTTGTTTTTAATGAGTTCTTGTGGCATTTTTCTGAAAATGAACACTATATGTTTAAATAAAATGAGCTTTAAATTGCATTTCTGGTAATTTCTTTATTGATATTAATGTGAATCAAGAGCAGAAAAAAAAAATGCTGTTAGGAAAAGAGGTTATTTGTGATGTAAAATGGAGAGGGGAAGGGGGACGGGGTTTCTCTGTGCCAATGGTCCTGCCCAAAACTCCAGCCACTCTGCAGAAACTATGTCCTAGAAAATTAGGCAAGTTTTTTGATTTTGGCTAAAAAGGGCAAAATATTAATTAAAAGACCACTGGGAACGCTTTTAAAATATATCAGAAGATCTTTTGACGGATCATAGGAATATAAATTAGTAATTATACACTTTCTTCTATTAACCATTTTAAATGCAGTATTTGCTCTCTATACTTCTTTGAAACACATTTACATTTGTCATCCATTGTTATCTACACTTTTTTTTTTTTTTACAAA
>NC_050530.1:18356799-18360039 GCF_002922805.2 Oryzias melastigma | reverse complement strand
TTGAACACAAGTGATTTCTATGTTAAATCATTCCACCTTACTTAAGGTAACAATGGAAAAGCACAAATCTATTTACAAAAGCTTTCCATCCTCAGCAGATCTTATGAACGAATGAAGTTCCTTTAGATCTTGTTCTTTTCAATTCAATTTTTTTAGATATATATAACCCAAAATCACAAAGGAAATTTGCCTCATTGGGCCTCATGGAGGTAATGTTTTGTTGTTTAAGACCCATTTTGATGAAAGTTGTGTTTCTGTTGTTTTTAACATGTTCTTGTGTCATTTTTTTCATGATGGAGGATATAGATAAAGAAAATTAAGATCAAAACTGTATTTCTGAGAATTTATTTATTCAAATAATGCAGGAGCAGATAAAAAAATGACGTCTGCATAGCTTTGATATTGCTCAATATCCATCAATTGTCACGCTCCTAGGTGTAGGAAATTTGTTCTCTGCATTTGACCCCTCCCCTTGGCGAGCGGTGAGCTGCGGACACAGAACCATTTGGTGGTTTAACCCCCCCCAATCCAACCCCTTAATGCTGTGTGTCAAGCAGGGTGGGACATTTTTGAGTCTTTGGTATGACTCAGCCTGAATTAAAACTTATGACCTTTCAGTCACAGGGCAGACACTCCACCCCAAGACCACTGAGCTCGCCATTGTTGTTGCACCAGTAATGTTAGGTTGGGGATGTGAGGCGCTGTAAGCTAGCGGGAGAGAGTATAAACAAAGGGATAACGGGAAATCAACTCAAGCTTACTCACCACTAATAGACCCACCCACAACTTTGCCGCTCTAATTGTCCTAGAAAATAACACAGTTTTTAAATTTTTTTTAGCTAAAACGGCATCATCATAATTCAAAGGCCACTAGCAACACTTTTAAAATAGATGATCGGAGTGGAACTTTAACCGCAGAAAAGTTAGAATTCTGTGCTAAACTTGCCCCTCTGTGCTTCTTTGCACTTCAGTTTACAAACTTCTGTGAATTGGGGACGTATTCATATGTCTAACTGATAAATCTATGTACATCTTTCAGGGAACATTTAAGGATTTTTCAAAGACGAGTGATGTGTTACCATTGCAGAGGTGACAGTTTGATATAACTTTAACCTCTAGAAAGTCTGCGTTGGATCCCTCCTTTACGCTATTTTCATCTGGGATCTCTGTTTTGACCGAGCATTTTTCAGGTGTCGTGAGCTAAAACCTGACACAAAGCCTGAACTCCACGAGAACTTTTTAAAGGCAGAGATTCATGGTGATACTCTTGAATTATGAATGACTTTTAATCATCAGATTTGGTCCCACAGTGGAACCAGACAGCTTCACCCAAATCCACCAGTGCGACTATGAATATTCATCCATGCGTCTTGTTTTACATTATAAGCATGTTAATCTCATCCTATAATCAGATTTATGACTGCTCTGTGACATGCTGAATTTCAAACCAACATTGTAAAATTCACCAATCACCATGGCAGCAGAGTGTTGGTTGGGAATGGAAATGCTGTCATAAATAAAACACATCACAGCTTCAGAGACGGGCGTAATTAGCCTTCACTTTGCTGCAATTTAGCGCTGCGCTGCTGGGTATTAGCCCCGCTATAATCTGAATTAATCATCCAGAGCATCTGGGACTGGCTTTTATATCTTTCTCATTTTATTCGATTCTTCCTCTTCAAGGACAATTGGCTCTGTAGTTATCCTACAGTGTTTGCTTCAGTGCTGATTTTGGAAAAACAAACAAAGTTAGAAACAATAATCTGAAAGGGAAACAAAAGATTTAGAAATTTACCGCAGCAACAATTAAAAAAAAAAAAAAAAAAATGCTTTCTGAACCATGAACTTTTCTGCGGATCATTCCCACTAAAGGTAAACAAAGAAATGAAAATGAAACATCAAGAGGGAAATGATCTAAATATTGTCATAGTGAGAATATCTGTTTATGCATCCCGATGCATAGAAACAAACAGTGCAGAAGGTTAGCGCTGAGTTCACATTCTGGTGGTGTGTAGATCAAAGCAGCAGATCTTTGATACTTGAAGCTGTAAAGACACAAAATGAGTTCGCTATTCAAGATATTTAGCTTTCAACATCCATGTAGTTATTGGATAAACTGAAAGTTTGTTTTTTCAGACTCTTCTGGCTATTTAACCCTTTATTTTTTTACTAAGATTTTTTTTCTGCCTAAATATGTGAAAACTCATAACTGACTGAAAGTCTGGTGTTTATTAACATCCCTAATGATAACAATTAGTGTAAACACCAAGAAAAGGACTTCAGTGAAAACTTTCAGCAAAAACATTAAAGGAAATGTCTTTCAAAATGATAGATTACGGTATTTTACGGTTTAACCTCAGACAGATCTTTCTTCATGCAATATGTTTAATTTCATTAAGCATATAAAGATAGAAAGTTCTTATAGATGTTTTAATATTTGTTTGCACATGTGTTGCTTCAAACTCTACCAAATGTCAAAAATAGCAGAATCTTTTTAAGTTTTGTTAGAAAAATAATCTCATTAAGAAAATTTTTCAATAGTCATATTTTTAGAAAACATGTCTTTGTGGCTAAAATTTAATTCATGAAACAAGAATTCTTGACCATTTCCCTACATCATAGGCGTCATTTTAAAATGAATTTCTTGAATTCCTGTTTTTGCTGTGCATCCGTTATCTGAATCTTTCAGGCTGTGACCAGAATTCCTTCACGACTCACTACTGTGTGTGCCTTATTATGTGTTTGCTATTATGTGAATCTAGAATTTCAAAATCAAGAGACTTAAAAAGTCTTTTTTAAAACCGGAGTTCATTGATGTTCACTAGACTGGGGAATAAATAATGCATTGTGTTTGACCAATAATAGCTAAAAAAAAGCATATTTTAATTATTTTTTTTAAAACCATCCAGGTTTTCATCATCAGAACACAGGATTCATAAAGTCTTCGTAAAATGCTCATGTTTTATAGGTTTTTATTTTGTGAAATCAGTGGCATCATATTTGCAGTCTAAAGTGTTCAAATTGCTTTTAAATCCAGGACACGAGGCTTTATTATTTTATAGTCAGCGACTGTGAAGGGAAATCAGACTACATTTCCCAAATCCAACAGCTGAGAAATTCCCCAGAAGTCCTTGCAAAAACCAGTGAGCATCCATGAACATAGACCATGATGCATTGCATTTGACGGATTTTTCATGTGAAAAAGAAAAGTAGTTTACGTTTTTTTTTTTTTTTTAAACT
>NC_050530.1:18333730-18356792 GCF_002922805.2 Oryzias melastigma | reverse complement strand
ACAGTGGATTCATTGATAGTTTTTGTAAAGTGTTCATATATATTAGGGTATTTTTTTTTTACCCTGGGAAATCTGTAGCATTACATTTGACGTTCTAAAAAATGTAAGGAAGGTGTCCAGATTGCTTTTAAAATTCAGGGCGCTTGAAAGAACTATATAGTTTTTTTAAATTAAACAGTAGGGAATTCTGATGTAGCCTTGACCATTTTTTTTCTTGGTAATCTAATTTTCTCACAATCCGAACATGTTTGACACATCCTTTGATTTTAGTCATTTGTGAAACACCACAAACGTAATGATCTGACGTTCCCTACATTAAAAAAAATTTACTTGACATTAGAAATATTACAAACCAATAAAAACACTAAGATGTTGTTTGACATTGACCACTAAATCTGATGCCTGTGTGATGTGTTTGTGTTTTTAGTAGAGATGCTAAAACTATATTAGCTACAGCTGAATCAGAAGGGATACATTTTCTAAATTACATTAAATTAAATATATTAAAAGAAAGTTATGTTTAGAATTAATTTAACATTGCAACTACCTAAGAACATTTATAGTGTAGTGTAGTGGAGCGAAATGTATAATATTTGTGTTGTAAATTCAGTCGCGTTATAGTGCAAATTCTCCAATGTAATAAAGTAAAGTGCCTAAATTAATGTTGTGTATTTTATATGTGCGTCGTAGCTCTTCAGCGCTCTTTCATTTTACATCCCACAATCTCATATTTCTCCCAAGGACTGAAGGAACAAAGAGGTTTAAACTTTCCTCCCCATGATCTTTTTCTCCTTCTTCTTATGGCTCTCCTTCAATTCCTCTGAATGTGAAGCCTTAACAATGCATTAAGTGATTACTGGAGAGCCCTGGCAGCTGCGACCAAATGTATTTCCTGTCGTCATGGTTACTCATCATAAAGGAAATGATTAAATGCTGAGGAGAATTTTCTTTAGCAACATTTCCACTGGTATATCCTTTTTTGTTTGCTCTACTTAGATCAAATACCATTTAACTCGAAATTGGCTTTTATTTCCTGTTTTGTTGTTGATTGATGTTTAACACGTTTTTGATGTGAAATCCTCTTGATCTGGATACTAAGCTGGACATGTTATGCATTTATTGCTTATTTGCATTTAATGAAACCATCACCAAGGTTTTTAGGCCTTTGATCCTCAGATGCACGTCTGCACCTGGTGCAAGTTGTGTTGTTTTACTTTGAAAAACAAAACAAAAACCAGGTGTTTCTGCACCTGCTCAGGTTCAGGTGTCATTTTGTACACTTGTAAACTCCTATTTTGCCTCTCTCCTAAATAAAAATGATGACAAATTACATTTTTTTTGGGGTGAGATTTTTGTTTCTCATACATTTTTTATAAGGTTTTTGCACTTCCTTTTTTTTTACTGCAGTCCTCAAGTGTTCCTCCTGCCAGCATCCACCTCTCTACTCACAAGTGCCATTTGAAGGATTCACTAATTTCATCACCTCAATTACATTACTTTACTGCAGCTGAGCGAGCTCAGAATTAAAGGCTTCCTCTGAACACGTCTCACCAGTCATTTCTGCCGTGTGAACAAGACACATTGCGCCTTGTCTTGACATTTATCTCCTCTGCTGTCATGTTTGTTTCCACCTGACCTTAGTTTCCTTTTAATCTATTAAAGTGTTCCAGGTTGAGTTGATTTAAAAGAAAAAGCTTTTTCCAGCTGTTTGCAAATCCCGTCTTTGTCCTTCTGCTGGTGAAAATCTTGATTTAAAATTAGCCTGTAAAGCTTTGTTTTTTTAATGTAAAGGCATTCAACCATGACAACACCTGCATAATAAGATCAACTGTGTGGCTCACATTAAAACCCCCCACCCACTATGATAATGAGCACTTCAAGTTTTTAGCTTTGAATTAGGTTTGATGGTCTTTGATCCTCACACTGCTCTCAACTTTTTCCTCTGGTGTTCAAACAGCATTTCTGCTGCTAAAGCTTCAGATCTTTATTCTGTCTTTTCTGTCTTGGGTGGTATACAATGGGTGGGATGCTCTGGGAGATGAAGGAGACATGGCCTTGGATCGTTCTTAAGCCTCACCGACCAATTTTATTTTGTTTTTTTATTTTTATGTTGGCAGTGTTGAATAAACAAAGCTCAAATTAGTGACAGGATGGGTTTAATGAGGTCTAAGCTTCTATCAGTGTTTGTGGAGGGTCTTAAAAGTCTTAAAAGCATTTCATTCATGAATCTGGAAACCCAAAAAACCCTTGAAAGATCTTGGATTTTGATATCTGAGTCTGGGCAAAATGTCCCCATATGGTTTAAATAGCCAAACACAGGTGGGGCCGCCACGGAAACCACAGACAAACCCATTCGGGGCCCACATTTTCTGCCCACTTTTAAACCATGTGGGAGCCCCACTTGGCCTAACTGGCTGGGACATTTCTTGTCAAACATCAAATTTTTTAACCACGATTATTTTTGATTAATTGATGTAACGCTGGTTTACAAAAAGAAAGAAAGATAAAGAAGGTACACTAAGGCATCACGGCACAGAAAACTAACAAAATCAGAAGCTATAGTTTTGATCATAAAATGGAAATAAATATAGTTATGTTAAAAAAAAAAACACGCATTTTGTAAAGTTGTAAACATTTTGTTTTAGTGTGTTCAGTTAATATTCGCGACCCAAAGTGTGTTGTGAGATTTGGCCCCCTGTGCAATTGAGTTTAACACCTCTTCATTAGTTCATTTGTAGATCTGAATGAAAACACAAGACGTTTTTTGCGATGGATGTCTATTTGCATGTCTGCACCTTTCCTCTTGTGTGTTTAAAATGTGTGTCTTTGTACCTTTACATTGTGAAAACCATAAAGGAAACTGTAGAAATCAATTGAGGAAATAAACACGACTGGATGCAACACTGCAAAGACATACAAAAGCCAGCATTACTTATGTCTTAGTCATAACTGCCATCAAGGGTTGATATAGGCTGTCTGCAGGCAAAAAAATGGGAAAATCTGTAAGGGTCACACAGGTGAAATTTTTACCTTGCTTGGTGAGCCAAAAAATGTTTGTGTTATGTTTTTCTTGAGGTACGCTGCAGAAGACAAGCAGTAGTGAAAACTTAAACAATATGCTAAGGGAAGTGGGTGAAGTGGGTTTTTCATTTTTTTAGACCCCCAAAACCTGGACACTAAGGGAGGGTCCTGTTAGGGATGCTTATATCAATAATAGACCCTACAAGTTAGTGGTAGGGATGTCAGGGATTAAGAAAGTAGACCATAAGAGTGTAGTTCCTGAGGACATCTTTATGTATCACCTACACAAAAAGTTGTAAAAAAAAGTAGTTTGGGCACCTTTTTTCTTTCTTTTTTCTTTAGAAAACACCTCTTTAAAATACATAGCTGGACAGCAGATTTGGGTAGTTGATGCTAATTCTGCTTTTCGAGCCACAGAGACCGCTTAACCTCAGCTTTAAGTAAATATATTTTATTGGCTCATTCAGCTAAATGCAAATAATTTGCATTTATAATTTATTTTTTCTCTTGTTTACTTTTTGGTGGACTGCACACAAGCATTAGCATTAAATATTGATATATGTTTTTAATGTTGTGAATAATTTAGCTGCCAGCTGCAGCCTGTAGGCCTGTTGTAAAATTCAATGATTGACTCAGACTTTGGTTTGAACTTTGGGACGCCGTCGTGTTTGTTAACCTAAAGAACTTAAAGGAACTTCAGGGGAGCAGAGATAAAATATTCAGCTTATCCTTGTTTACACAAGAAGGAGATGAATATTTTTGCTAACAGACTCCAGCAAGGTCACTACCTCCGTGAGAAAACCTTTGGGGAGGGTTTGCTCATCTCACAAAAGCGTTTTGTGTTGACGGATGCTTTGAAATGCGTTCTAGCAGAAAAATAGCTGAAACCCCACCAGAAAAGAGGATGTGCTATCAAAGTTCAGACCGTCTTCTGGAGGGTCACACCAGCAGGAACACTAATGAGGTCTTGAGCAGCTGCTGTTTTAAGCCTGGAAGAGAGGGGAGAGGTGCAGGTTAACGTCTGGTTAAAATATTATCATAAAAATGCTTTGTGAATGTAATAAAGTCTCATTTACTTTAGATGATTTATTTTATTCCCGCTAAAGCAACAATTATGCAGTTGGAATAGTGGTTTCTGCAGCTTCACTACTATTTGAACTGGAGACACTTAATGCAACTTCTTTGTCTTTTGGCTCTTTCCTTTTAGCAATTTACTCACACCAACCACCTCCATGTTCTCCTTAACAACACTGCAAAAATACACTAATGACACTAGTCAAGAAGTGTCATTCACTGGGAGAAATAAAATGTTTAACCCTAGTCCTGGGCCAGCCAAATACAGAACAGTGAAAATATCAGTGTGATAAATCTACTAATTTCATTTTCATCAGCTGAAATCAAATGATGCTTTGTAATAATTTGTTGTACTATGCTTGTGGGCAGTCATGTTTAAAGGTATAGTCACATGGGAGGGGTTAACCTTGCACAGGTGCTCTGGGTTTTTGGGTTGTCCCGACCCATGGAGGGTCATACTGAGGATCAGCCGGTCCAAGGTACATCTTAAAGGGAGTGCAGGTGTGTCTTATAGTTCTCTCCCAGGGTGGGACCCCGGTGACGCCAATCCGGGCGACGTAACGGTATCTCTGGTGTTTTCACTCATGGAAGTATTTGTAAAGCTAATGACGTACAAGTGATGCTGTCGTATGGTGCCGTTATTCTACACTTGATAGAGCCTTAATCACTTACACCACTTGACCAGTTCGAGTGTGGGTTTTTTGGTTGTCTGGACCTGTAGTGGGTTCTAGAAAGGAGTGGTCGGCTCTTAAGGGGAGCACAGGTGTGTCTCGCAGTTCCCTTGAGGCTGAGACTCACAATTTTAGTGCATTTGGCTCATAGATCAGAAAATATTTGTAAGGATAATGCAAGTTGCACGCATTCATGAGGCATGGGTGATACAGTGACCTTATTTTGCTCTCTAGTTATTTGTCAAGTGCTACTTGCTGACAGGGGCCCAAATGCTGCACACATTGGGTGTTCACGAGATAAGTACTAACGGGTCATAAAGATAAAGACAGCGATAGTCTTTCTTGCTAGCCAGCATTAGCCCAAATGAAAAGTGACAACGGTATTCAAATGTAATTTTGGAAATGCTGCAGTCAGTTCTGAAGTTTTTTTCTCGGCTGCACGGACCTGGAGGAAAGTTTAGGATTCCGGTTCGTGTTTATGCTCCAAATGGTTCCCGATCACGGCCGCAGCTGCAGCAGTGCTCAGCGCTCTAGCTGCATGATAGCTAACAGGACTTCATTAAATACTGTGACGTTTAGCTTTGGATTCACATAAAATACCTGAAACAATGCAGCGATCTGCATCTTGACTGGACCTATAACGCGTCACCAGCATGAACGTTCATCAGTTTTAGAGCTGCTCATGCGTAAACATGCGCTAAAAACATTTGCATTAGCAAGTTACCTTCGATGTTTGCTATGAAGGACGACAAATACAATTTAAATCCTTTTTGAAATTTTTATTTTGGGGTATTTTACTAGAAAACCAAACAATGCGCCTAACATCATTTAAAGTGACTCTTGTTAGCTCCAAAAGTTATATTTTAAAGTCCAAACATTATTTCCACATAAACAATAGCTCAGGAAACGACTCCATATGCCGAATGCAGAAGTAGGTCGTGCATAAAGCCCATTCTGACTAAAGGATCTCCTTAGCCTTGCATGTTGTACAAGTGTTTGCTAATACCTGTCGCCTGCAGCATGCCTGTAGATACAAATGTGCATGAAGATGTTCGCTCTAGGGTAGGGGTGTCCAAAGTCAGTCCTTGAGCTGCTCACCTCCAGGTTTTTAAGAAATCCTGCCTTATCTGCTGCTGATTACCTGGATCAGGTGTGTTTGGCCAATAAGGAGCTACAATGGGAGGTTGGTTGGAAAACATGTCGGACTAGGGTCCTCTAGGACTGACTTTGGGGCTCACTGAGCGGTCTACGACCATGATATTTTGTGAAGCTGCACGCCTCATATAGATTTGCCCATTTTTTGCCTGTATCCACCCTTAAGGGCAGCAGTGACTAAGCCATAAGTCTTGCATTCATTAGTACTGGCAGCTTGGCTGCAATTCCACTCTTTTAGTATTTATAGCTTAGCTAAATTCTATTTGTTCTGGATCTGTTCGGTCGCAGCAGCGGCGGCTGTCCTCTGAACTTTTGTTCTCCCTCGCCACACTTTCTCCATATTCATGGATCCTCAGACTCATAACTCATTGACTCAGTAATTGAACGTTGATAGGATGAGGATGATAAACGGCATAAGTCACCCTGGATGAATCTGTTGCTGTGATGAATGGTGCAGGCCAGAGCAGGATCCCCAGAAAATAACTGCAACACTTCCTGTTCTCTTTTGGTTTCTCTGGTTGTATTAACTGCAACTTTTTCACCTCTTTCCTCCTCTGTTCTCTGACGCTGTCACACCTCTTTTTTACCCTCCGGCTCTCATTTCTTTCTACTTTGCCTTTATGACTCTTTCCTCTCGGTTTTGACGTTTTTCTCACCTCTTTCTTTGGATGATGACAAATTTTCTTAGCTCTGCTTAGGATTTTAGTTATTTTTAGCAAATTTATTGCAAAAAGGTGCTCCAAAAATCATGCATTCATAGATCCTACTCACTACTTTACTCCAAAAAGGATTTTTAGAATGAAATTGTATTAAATCAAAGATGAATATCTTACACCTCAGAACATGCAACTTTAGATGCTGTTTTGGACAGTGCTCCCAATCTCCAACTCTAAAGACGTCATAATGCTGTTTGAAAAATACCTAAAATCCACTTGATATACTTTTAAACCAGCAGTTTTATGCTGTTTTGTTTCACTTTTCATTTTTTAATTTCAAACACAATGCCTTGTTCACGTTGGAACCAGTAATATTTACCTTTTAGTAGTTTTTTTTTTTTTTAAATCAGGATATATTTTTTAGGAAGAAAAACTGCAGTATACTTTAACTTTTTTTAAATGCCATCTGCTTACACATTAAGTTTTGTTCATTTGGTGAAACAGACTGACTGACGGAATTGTTTAGTGTCATGAAGATAGATTCCCCGTCACTCTTCCTTCACAGGGAATCCGCCTCAAGGAAGATTTACCGTAAAACAAACAAGCTTCCGCTCACAAATCACGAATGGAAGCAAATAAAGTTATCATTCAGTCTTTTAAAGTGCATTGATCTACAGCTACAGTCTCAACTAGCTCATTTCATGTAAATCAAAGTGGATATACGAGGTATGGAGCAATGGTAACAGCTGTTCACCAAAATTGGATTAAAAACACAAAAAGATTAACCCAGTTCTTCGAAAATATTAAATCAAGGAAAATATGTGTCAGTAAAAAAGGAAATTGAACTTCATACTTAGTGATTCAAAGACCCACTTCAATGAAAAGAATGTTTTTAACAATTTATGGCATTTTTCTGATAAGGGTGCGGCTGGGTGGCTCAGTGGGCTAGGTGAAGGGCTGGCAACGCAGAAGCCCTGGGTTCGATTCCCAGGGTTGTCCACTGATCCCCACCCAGATTGGGTCCTTAGGCAAGACCCTTGACACTGCTGCCTAACGTCGGAGTCACACCGGACGCGATAGCGCCGCGCAGCGACGCGGAGGGGAGCGCGTGCCGCTTCGCGGCGCTCTATTGGTCACACCAGACGCGATTTTTTTCCGCGACGGTCGACAGGCGCTTCCGCTAGAGCTATTGCTTTTTTTGCCAACATGGTCAATAACCAGGATATCACCCCGTGTTTCTGCTAAAAGGGGACGGTCTCTGCCTCTGTTGACACAGACCCCGTCCCCCAGCTCCGCAGTCGGCCCACTTCATTGATCGGTTTGTGCGCGCGTGTGCGTGTCTGTCTGTTTTGTTGTGTGTCTATGTGCACGCACGCGCTCCCACGTGTTTCCGTCGGTAAATTAATAAACTCAAAATATTACCAGATGTTTCTTCCAAGAAGAACCGCTCCTCTGCCTCTCTCTCGTTCAAACGCAGCCCCGTGCCCCGCTCCAGTGTCCCCCCACAGCATTTGGGGGCCCCGTCTGCCCTGCTTTTTTTCCTCCCAGAACCCTGCAGCCTAGCACACCCGCTCCGGAGATCTGTGGTGTCTGGGGTGGGGGCTCTCGCGCACGCATGTCTGTGTGTTTTGATTGTATGCATATTTTCATCTCTACAGTCTGTTTAGACACAAAAACATGATCACATTTGTCAATCGCGGTGTTTTATTGTGAAAAATTGGTTCTATTTTGAAAATAAACCGGATTTTCTCATGTATTTTGATGCAACTTCCTGCCAGTATTGACGCGGAGTGCTCGCGGCTCGCGGCTCGCGCACAAAATAGGCCAGACGCCGAAACGTTGCGCTGCACCGCGCGGACCCTCCACGCCGCTCCGCGTCGCCTCGCGCCTGGTGTGACCGACGCCATAGGTTAACATGGGCGCCGAATGGAAGCGCACTCCGTTCCGCGCCGCTTTGCGGCGCTATCGCGTCCTGTGTGACTCCGGCGTAACTGGGTCCCTGTGCCCCTCAAGTACAGGGTTGTGTCAGGAAGGGCATCCGGCGTAAAAACTCTTCCAAATCATTGATGCGGAACAGTGGGTGCTGTTACGCTGTGGTGACCCTGAAAGGGATAAGCCGAAAGTGACTACATGGCATTTTTCTGATAATAGAGGAAATATATATAAAAAAATAAGCTTAAAAATCAATTTCTGAGAATTTATTTTTTTAAGTTGTTGTGAATCAGGAGCAAACAAAAGAAAATACGCTGGGTGGGCCACAAGGTCTGTGTTGCTCTCAGCAATGGGGAGGGGAAGGAGTTGGTGGGGTTGCTCCATGACAATAGTCTAGCCCACAATTCAGAGGTGAATTTCTGATTAATAACTGAAGAAACTATGTTCTTAAAAATTACAATTTAAGCAGAAAATGTGGCTAAAAACAGTTTAATTATAACTCCCCATAACTGCCCACAATGAAAGGCCACCCTGAAATGTATGTTTTTTTTTGCTTTATTGGGGGTCTGGGGACCCAGAACTAGTCAGTATCTGGTGTGACCACCATTTGCCTCATGCAGTCCAACACATCTTCTTCACTTAGAGTTTATCAGATTGTCAATTGTGGCCTGTGGAATGTTGGTCCACTCCTCTTCAATTGCTGTGCAAAGTTACTGGATATTAGTGGGAACTGGTACACGCTGTCGTATACGCCGGTCAAGCACATCCCAAACATGCTCAATGGGTGACATGTCCGGTGAGTAAGCTGGCCATGCAAGAACTGGGACATTTTCAGCTTCCATGATTGCGTACAGATCCTCGCAACATGGAGCCGTTAATTATCCTGCTGAAACATGAGGTGATGTTCACGGATGTATGGCACAACAATGGACCTCAGGATCTCATCACGGTATCTCTGTGCATTCAAAATGACATCAATAAAATGCACCTGTGTTCTTCGTCCATGACAGATGCCTACCCATACCATAACCCCACCACCACCATGGGCCACTCCATCCACAACATTGACATCAGCAAAGCGCTCACCCACATGACATCATACACACTGTCTGCCATCTGCCCTGAACAATGTAAACCCAGATTCAACACCTCTCCAACGTGCCAGACACCATCGAATGTGAGCATTTGCCCACTCAAGTCTGTTACCACGACGATCTGGAGTCAGGTTAAGACCCCGATGAGGACGATGAGCATGCAGTTGATCTTCCCTGTGACGGTTTCTGACAGTTTGTGCAGAAATTGGTTATGCAAACCAATTGTTTCAGCAACTGTCTGAGTGGCTGGTCTCAGACGACCTTGGAGGTGAACCTGCTGGATGTGGAGGTCCTGGGCTGGTGTGGTTACACGTGGTCTGCGGTTGTGAGGCCGTTTGGATGTACATCCATATTCTCTGAAACACCTTTGGAGACAGCTTATGGTGGAGAAATGAACATTGAATCCACGAGCAACAGATCTGGTTGACATTCCTGCTGTCAGCATGCCAATTGCACGCTCCCTCAATGCTTGGGACATCTGTGGTATTTTGTTGTGAGACAAATCTACACATTTCAGGGTGGCCTTCTATTGTGGGCAGTCTAAGGCACACCTGTGCACCAATTATGATGTCAGATCAGCATCTTGATATGGCGCACCTGTGAGGTGGGATGGATTATCTCAGCAAAGCAGAAGTGCTCACTATCACACATTTAGACAGATTTGTGAACAATGTTTGAGAGAAATGGTAATATTGTGTATCTGGAATGAATTTTAGATCTTTAGGTCCATCTCAGGAAAAATGGGACCAAAAACAAAAGTGTTGCATTTAGATTTTTGTTGAGTGTAGATCAAAAGATGATCAGAGTGGTACTTAAACTATGAACTGCCAGTATTTAAAACCAAATTTTGGTGTCATATTTATTGTAACTTAATAAGATACAAAAATGTGCATAAACAATGTTTTACACCATATCTTGGCTCTATGATACTACTTTAGCTCTCATGTCTGACCTTTCCTTTTCTTCAGTAGTATCTAAATACTAGGTCAGCAGTCAGGTTAGCTTCAGCTTCTAAAAAGGAAAAAAGTAAAAAAAAAAAAAAAAGTCACTAAAAAATATTGTCCACAAACAAGTAAAAAAAAATGATGAGTGTAAAAACTGTGCGTGAAGCTCACAGGGGAAATGTGTAGATTTATGTGGTTGGGTATTAAATTAAGTTTGATGATGGGGTCCCAGCAGTCACTGTGGCCAAGTTTCAGGGGCACCTGCTAATTCTGATGAAACCACTACTTCAAGGTCAAAACAAGGAGAGAAAATGTGCAATTTAAGCAAACTATATTGGTCCCAAACACTACCTAAATGTTTTGCTACACTTGAATTTTCTGGTCTATGTTAGCTTTCAAAAGAATGTTGTTTGTAAATGTTGTTAGAATTACACAACTCTCTGGTCTAGTATCTATGCTGATGTTCTCATAGCTGCAAATTATTTTAAAAGAAGTGCACCCATCCACTCATCCATGTCCAGGTTGCTGCAGCAGTCAAATTTTCCCAGACTTTCTTCTCCTCAGTCACTTCCTCCAGCTCCTCTGGGGGAATCCCGAGACAATCCTAGACATGGGCCCAATCCAAATTCTTGCCTTCCCTCCATTTGAAGGGGCAATTTAAGTGCTAGTCATGTCCAGAAAAGGTTATCCCCCTTCAAGCAGAGGGTAAACAAGTCCTCCGTCACGAGGATACATCACGTCATACTTTTCTTCACGTTGGTGCACTCTGGAGCACAGAACATTTAAATGTAAGTAATGACTTTTTGTTGTTGCGTGACTTTTTTAAACTTAAAAAAACCACTGTGTTATGTATATTCAAGCACTGGAAGCTAGCGGACTGGTGATTATTGATTAAGTAATCGAACACAATTGACGTTCAAAATTTGAGACATTATTTTTCATAACTCTCCATTTGGAGGTAAAAATGAAGGAGAAGCAAGAAGGGAAGAATTCGGATAGGGCCACACTCTCTCTAGGATCTTTCGCGGGTAGGAAGGACTTATAGAACACTGGCGACATCTTTGGTGTTAAAATGTTAACCTATTTATTTTGATAGTCCTGTAGTGACAATATAAAAACCTGTGTTAAAGCCAGTCTGGTCCCAAAGTAGGATGAATCTGGGGTGAGATTTGGATGAATGTCGGCCTGTTCTCAGCTATTGGTCATCCTGCAGTGGATGGTACCCTTTAGAGCAGCAAAAATGGATCAACCCAATTCTTACCAGAACATGTTGTTTTATAGAAGTCTGCTCCAGACAACCTCACACCTTTTTTACTTTTGTAATCAAATAGAAGCAATTAGACACTTCAGATGCAGTAAATTTTTTGTTTCTTCTCATAATGACGATGAAATCGCTGTAATAATACTCCTATCTGGAAGACACGGTGGTGAAAACAATCAGTTAAACATCTATTTGATCTCAATTGCCCTTGGGGGATTAATAAAGTTATCCATCTATGTTTAAGTCCACACTTTTTCTACTTTCTCATACGCTTGAACTTGTAGACTGCGGGTGGCTCTATCAATACTAGTGATGCTGCATCAGTGCTGTCTAAAAGTCCTGCCGCCTGATAAGATACAATCAATCTGATTAAACTGTGCTGCAGCTTATTGATTTGCGACTTGGACAAAGATGGATCCAACTACACGCAGGCTTTGCTTGACTTCTGCACAACGTTATCATTCAGCAAAGAGGAAAGGTGTGAAGCCGACGTAACATTAACTGCTGTAATCAATATTCGTAATGTGGAAACTCTGTCTTTCAATGCTGAAATGATGAAGCTCACATTTGATTCAAATGTGAAATCCAAGTTTTTTTAATTGAATCATCTGTTTTAACTGGCATGTTTGCAACATCCCCATCCCAGCCCATCTTTCTCCGCTTCATCCGGGACCGGGTCGCGGGGGCAGCAGTCTAAGCAAAGATACCCAGACTTCCCTCTCCCCGGCCACTTCCTCCAGCTCCTCTGGGGGGACCACGAGGTGTTCCCAGGCCAGCCGAGAAACATAGTCTCTCCAGCGTGTCCTGGGTCTTCCCCGGTGACTCCGCCCAGTGGGACATGCCTGGAACACCTCTCCAGGGAGACGTTCAGGAGGCATCCGGACCAGATGCCCGAGCCACCTCAACTGGCTCCTTTCGATGCGGAGGAGAAGCGGCTCTACTGCCAGCTCTCTCCGGGTATCTTTAAGGAAGCGCCCAGCCACCCTTTGGAGAAAACTCATTTCAATGTTTGCAACATTTTTTTTGTAAATGTTATTTCTCCTTTTGTATTATTTGTAGGATTCCTGGTTCTAAGCTGTCTGGGTTTTCTGTTCTGTCTCTCGTCAAGTTTTGGGATCCATAGGTGCAAATAGATATCAATTATTTGGCCAAATCACAGTAGTTCTCAACTTCTTTTCAGAGATTCCACTTCACATTTTGAATAGTTTTACACTAAGTTCAGACACGGAGCTGCGGTATAAAAAGGTTTATCATTTCCTAAATGAGTAAAATCCATTTGTTTAGAATTTCTGTGAAGTTCCATCACAAACTGATAATGCAATTTAGTAGATTTAGGAAAGAATATTGCTTTCCGAGGTGATGGAGTGGAGGGATTTTATCTGCCTCTTTTTCAATACTGTGGAATGATATCATCAGCGGGACTCATGCAAAAGCTTCTCTCATTTCCGTTTTACCTCAACTCGGTGGAAAATTGCCTAAACTATTAAAACAAATCTTTTATAAATGTTCAGATAAAACGTGTCTATCTGCTAATGTGCATCAGTCTTAACATTTCCCCCCCTAATGTCTGCTATTTCCAACCAAAAGAAAGCTGAAGATGGATGGGGAAATGTTTATGTATACATGTGTGTCTGATATTGATCCCAACCTGGATGAGGGCGGAGTGTGAGAGTGGAGGACACCTCTGGCTATAAGCGATGGCCCGACCGAGGCACGAGGCATGGCATACAGCCAATTAGTTGAAAATGAGGAGACGAACGTCCCGCCCTGCCCGGTATGCATCATGCAGATCGGCCGTAGATCTGCTGCTTAAGTCTCAACCCCATTAGGAAATCAGCCTTCAGTCATATTTCTTAGATCGGGGATGAGATAATCGATGGAAGGAGATGGACCTCTGCTTGAGTGGGAACATCCATGTTTGCTGTGGAGTGGACATGATGAGTGGCTTGTCTCAGTGGAGGGGGGGTGAGGGCATTGGTGATGAGTCACTTTCAACAAGTTGTGTATCGATCTGCTGTGAGCTGATGTATCTCTGCCCTGCTTGTTGCCTCTGCTCATTTGCATGGAAATGATGATCTTTGGAGTCAGACGGAGGATCTGCCATTATCGCACTGTTGACAAAGGAAAAACGAATTAACAGCAGATTACAAAGGATAAAAAAAATCCCAGCTCAGTGGGCTGGCGAATGAACACCTTGCCTGTTCTTTTCTAAAACGGGTGTTTTGAAGATAACATTTTCCTCGGGCTGACGTAGTGAAGTGAATTGATTCCATGCAAAAAAGCAGATTTTTTTCGGAGAGATATGAGTGTTCGTGTCTGTGCATACAGAATCGCAGGCTGCCAATTTAAAACTCCACACGAACAGCCACACTGTGCATATTTACCACAGTCGGGTCAGCCTCACTTGGAGCGATTTGCACATCTTTCTGGGAGCTTAGCTCTTAAATAAAGCACATTTGAGGAGTGTGTGTGGACAACCAAAATGAGAGGATCAGAACAGCTAAAAAGAAAAAAAGATGATTGTAATATGCATACATGTAATTTAAAAATTATTTCCGTATCATTTAGCTGTCAGAAACCACATGGAATGTTTTACATGTTTTATTTGCACCTTCTTGTAATGAAGGGTAGGTGTTGCTTATCTCCTCTGGGACTTCCGGATGAAAAGGCAAATATACGACCTCCTCACCATTCAGATTTTTAATTCTCTGCCTTAGTTCTACTAAAAAAAACTCATCTAAAAACATTTCAAATTCAATGGAACAACTAATATTTGGCAAGTTTTGGTAAACTAAGGCCATTTCAGCCTTCAAAACCTGGCAGGCTGAGGAGAACTGTTATATTGTGTCCTCCAGAGGGCGCTCCATTCTGCTGTTTCTGCAGAGCGGCAATAATACCTTAGAAACTTTCCTTTGAGTTGAGGGCGGGAACTTTGGCACAAAGCAACCCCGCCCCCTTCTCCGCTTGTGGTCCACCCAGTGTGTATTTTCTATGTCACATCTTTTCCGTCTTCTCCTGATTCACAGCAAAGAAATACTTACAAATCGAATTTTAAGCCTAATTAACTTAATATATGTCCTTTATCATCAGGAAAATGCCACAAGGGCATGTTAAAAACACCATTTAATCAGACTGGGTCTATCACTTTTGAAAAGGTGACAGCACTGCAGGGTGACCTGAGCAGCTTGTGCAGCCATCTTCAGTTCCTAGAAAGATGTGATGCATGAAAGAAAAAAAAAGTATGTGGGATTAACATCTCAGAAAATTCCTTTAGAGTTGTCATAGACAGAAGTCTTCTTTTGCCTGACTATGCCATGGACGGAAATCTTTTCTGGCTATGTCATAAAAAATAGTCTTTGTTTTTCCTGGCTTTGTCATAGACTAATGTCTTTTTTTTCTGGCTATGCCATAGAAAATAGTCTTTGTTTATCCTGACTATACCATTGACAATTGTCTGTTTTTCCTGGCTATGCCATAGAAAATAGTCTTCTTTTTCTTGGCTATGTCTTTTTTTTTCTGGCTTGGCCATATACAGAAGTCTTCTTTTCCCTGGCTATGCCATAGACAGAAGTCTTTTCTGGCTCTGCCATTGAAAATAGTCTTTGTTTTTCCTGGCTGTGTCATAGACAATTGTCTGTTTTTTCTGGCTATGCCATAGAAAATAGTCTTCTTTTTTCTTGGCTATTTTTTTTTTTTCCTGGCTATGTCATAGTCATAAGTCTTCTTTTTTTTACTGGCTATGACAGAGACAATAGTCTTTCTTTTTACTTGGCTATGCCATAAACGGAACTCTTCTTTTTCCTGGCTATGTCATAGTCAGAAGTTTCAGGAAACTATTCCAATACTTCTCATAAGCTAAAGCTCTTAATATTTTCTGCCACACACCTTGAAACCTTCACTTGATCTCCCTGGTTTTCAGATGTAGGGGGATTGGTGGGATGCTCAGTCATCTGCACCAGCGTGGATCGCTCAACACGTGCTTTCCTTTAATGCTTCACTTCACTTTCATGTTTGCCCTGAGTTACTTCTGCAGACTTTAATTAATGCTACGTTCCCTGGAGAACATCAACACAGCATGTTAAGCTAATGCGACCGAGGTGACAGATGATGGGGGTTCTGGTTTGACAGAGTGTAGCCTGCAGCAGAGGCTTGCAGAACTCATACTTTACATTGCAACTCGTGATGCATGATTAGTACTGCACTGACTTCATACACTGCAGCGACTAAAGGGCTTTATTTAAAACAAAAACCATGGAACTTTGCAGATTTTGAACTTTTTATTCATTTTTCTTTTTCTTTATAAGTTGGAATTGTATTTATTAAAATTAATGCGACCTGATCACTTCTCAGCGTGCCCACAGCTCTCTCAGACAGGCCATGTTCTGGCACATGGCAGCTAGGCCCACATAGCCTTAGGCTAATTTTAAAAGCTTAGTTTGTGCTAGCTATTTGTCTCATCTGTGCATACAAAGCAGCCGTGCAGCTCCTGCTTGCAGCAGTCAGGACTGGTTTTGGAACAGAGACTGGCTGACCTTGTCTTTGGGAGCCTGAAGGTATTTGCTCTCCAGGCTGTAAGCAAAAATGTCCTACTATAGTTTTTGTTTGCTCACAAAACAGTGTATTTTCTTTCATATGGTGCTCGTGATCATTCATGCAATTAAAGTTTGAAAAATAACTGTTTTGTAGCCTCAGGTACTGATTATTTTGGTCACTTTATATGTTTAAGTTTAAGCAGTGAAAAAGAAAATCCTGAATTCTGAATTTTTTTTTAATAAAACATTTATCAATTTTCTTAAAGACCCACTATGATAAAAATTATTGGTGTTTTTAATGTGTTTGTATCATTTTTCTTTGATGATTAAGGACATTTATTTAGAAAATAAAGATAAAAATAACATAAAAATATCTTAAAAATAAGATAAAAGGGGGCGGTGTTGCTCCACGCCTGAACTCCTGCCACTCTGCAAAAACTATGTCCTAGAAAATGGCAGTTTTTGTCAGGGGTGAGGGAGGACACAAACGCAGGAAGCGCAGGAGGATGTTCCAAAAACAACTAAATGTATTATCTTTCCAAAAGATAATGCAGGAAGGCTCGTGGTCTTAGTCTAGAAGGCAAGACGAACTGGCAAAGACCAAAGGAAAACATACAACTTAAATACAGGCAAGATAATTAAACACAGGTGCATCCATTAAGAGGGCATGAGAAACAGGTGGAAAGAAAAAACACCTGAAATGAGAAGAGGGTGAAGGTAAAAAGAAATAACCCAACTCAAAACCCCACAGTTTTCTTTTATCTTGGCTACAAACAGCAAAATCATAATTAAAAGATCACTGGAAACGCTTTTACAATAGATTAATAGTTGATCAAAGTTTGATTTTAAATCACAGCCACAGATTATTGGGTGTGAATTGCTATCCATCAGTTTCTTCACTATTGACGCATCTATAGTCATTATTTACTCTCCACTTTTTAAAATAAAGCAGTGTACCAACTGTTTTCCCTCCTGCATTTCAATAGTACGTCAGCCAAACAAGAAATATGCTGCAGTCTAGTTTAAAAAAAAAACCCCTCTGAAAGAAAAAAAAATGACTGGATGTATTGGGTAATTCAAGCGAAAGAACCTGAAAAACAACGAGTTCAGACAAAAACCTTTGTCAAGTTTTAATAAACCTAAAATTTACATCACTCAGTTCAGTTTATGTATAAATAATTACCAGTGTACAATCACGATTGTCTGAAGAGACCACACAAGATGTAAAAAACTGATTTTTAATTAATAATGACATAACAATCCAATTTAGTCTGGATAATTCCAGTAAATACAGATTATCTCAGTTGAATGGTAATTAATTGCCAAAATATTGCGAGTGACCAAAAGATGATGGCATGATTGGCTTAAACTCTGTCCTGAGCAAACCAAAAATAACTTTAGTGAGTTATTCATCACTGTATGCAGTTGTGTTGTTGTTAAAAATGACCTTTAATAATACTGTAAAGACTTGCAAAGATGCACCATGTGACATAAAAGGATGTAACTTTATAGTAAATGGTCCCAAAATACGTCATACTCATTTGTTAAGATATGTAGAAAGCTGTTCTGTATAATCTGAATTTTGTTTAAAAGCATTACTGCTAAACTAATTTTTTATTAAATAATATCTCTCTGTATTCTTTCAAACTCTTTATTTTGTCATCTCAGACTTTTTTACAGTTAGTTTAAATTTCCATCTGTTATACAAAAGGCTTTAAATTCAGAACGCTGCTGTTACTAGATGGATCCTGACAGCTGGAGCAACACTGAACATGCTTTCAGCTTTAACTTACAGCAGTCATGTTCCATGCTGCTGACTGGTTATAAAAGTAGGATTTTGGAACAAACATATATATGCTCTGCCAGGCATACAGGGAGGTGTCTCTGAGGTCAAGGAAGGTCATCCAAGGGGCTTGTGTATAGATGAGGTTTCGATTCTGACAGGGAGCTCAAAACTTTACAAAGAGTGAACTTTGAGACCAGGTAAATATGTTATGCTGCTGAAAAAAGTCAAGTCGGAGAATTTTTATGTTATATGTCTGATTACCTAGACTATACGGCACTCTGGGTCATGAGGAGCAATGTAAGTGGTGTATTCAGCAAAACACAACTGCCGCATAATGTTGCTACACTGCACTATCCAAAATGACTAGAGGTGATTGGTCAGGTGAGTTGATGGGAAGTTTTTCAAGTGAATGTGTCGTCATTCGTGTTTGTCTTTTATCTGCAATAGGGAGCCTTTGCAGATGGTTAAATGCCCCAGAAAAGTCTAACTTTATTCAAAATAACACCCAACATTGATCAGTTGACCATCAAGCCGTGGAGTTTTGTGGTTGACCAAAGTCGAGCTAAACCATTTTCACAGATTTCTGAGTGTAGAATAATAGTAAATTGCTATTTCAGCTCTGCAAAAACAGCCAGATTTTAAATATAAAGTGCACCAGATTAAAATGTGGACCATCAATTATGATGTAAATTAAAGGATATTAAGAGCAATTTATGGGCTCAAAGATACATTAATATTTTGTTAATCCAAATTTTATACTGGATAAGACAGAAGAATACATTTTTTTCCTTTTGTGCTCGATTGTATGACGGTGAATAGCTGGTGATCGGTTAGTTTTTTTGAGAAGTATGTGTAACTTGAGTTTTGTCAGATCAATGTGTGCGTTTGTACATACGCAAGACATTTCACACATAGAAAAGGCATTTTTATGGACGGACAACTTTGGTAATTGAAGATTTAAATGCTGTGGAACCAGATCGGATGCAAAGCAACAAGCCACCTAGTGGTTGTTTGATGAACTGACACTGCTTTTGTTTGTGGAAGAGCTTCAACCTGGAGCTCTGTGGATTCATCTTTTGTTCTTTTCACTTTTGATTCATGTTTTTCAGTTTTAGTTTTAACTTTAAGCTTCAGTAAAACATTTTTTACATCTTTTTTTGAACTGTCTACTCATTGAAAGCAGATACAACCTATTGCGGATGTTATTTTTTCAGACCTTCACAGGTCCTAATGTGCGAAAAATCTTCAGCAGGATTATAGATTCCAGTCAGATGTTTGTTCCCACCTCTGCACGCCTCAGCAACCGCGGCCGCTGCTCGCAGACTAATGCACCACAGCCTTTGAAAGGATTAATGATCTATAATAGAGATTAAAGTGCATGCTAACATAAAATGCATTATGACGGACAGCAAAAGCAGCCTAACATGAATTCCCTCTGGAGCCGCGCGCTGTAATTTCCTGTCGAAAAAACAAACAAAAATTATTTTTGTATGCAGTGAGCAAACCTTTGCTTCCCAACTCAATCACTGCACTCTCATTCAGAATCTGCTTTACAAACAACGGTTTCCTCTGAGGAGAAAAAGTTCACTTGCTGAAAATCAGCTTTTACCTTGTTTCTCTCTACGTAGGAGGAATAATTCAGGAAGTAGCAGCCACACATGCTGTTTATTTTCCCTCTACGGTCTAATATAACCTGTGTACACAGTCTTTTTGCAGCTCCCTATAAGTCAGATCTGTTTAAATGCATTCAGGCACAGCGACATCCTCTACCTGTGCAGGAGGAGGGATCCCAGAACAGACGAGAAGATGTTCTGACTCACTTTGTTTCTTGCTAATAACTATTTTCACATTTGTTTCTATAAATTGTATTTTATTTTCTGGAGATGCACTGTAAAGCCTTATATTACAAGAAAGAAATATGATTCTTTCAGCCTAGAAAAAAAGCTCAATATGTTCTTCAGTTTCATGTCACAAGATTTTCAGTATTTCTCTTGTTTTCTCACTTTCAAAATTATTTACCTTTCTTCATTAGTGAACTAGATCAACATACAAGTTGTTAACTTGGATCATGGAACATTTTAAAACAAAGAGAAACACTTTCTTGCAATCATTAAAGAAAAGGTTTTTGAGCTGTTTCATGTCTGTTTTCGAGACACATTTATTTTCATCACAAACATGATGATTTTTTTCCCCATAGATCTTTGATTTAAATTAAAAAAGGCTAAAGGGACAAAGCAGCGGGAGAGGATTGACATGTTTTGAGGTTGTCCAAATGACTCGGTTTTGGGCCTTTCTCCTGTAGGGGGCGCTATGGCTTAGACGGGTAAACATGTTGAGCAGTGATAAGCTCTAAAAAAAACTAAGAAAAAAAAGGTTTATTTTTCTATTTCAGCATAATGATCTAAAGGTAGGGCTGCACGGTGGCGCAGTGGTTAGCGCTCTTGCCTCACAGCGAGAAGGCCCCGGTTCGAATCCCGGCTGGGACCCTTCTATGTGGAGTTTGCATGTTCTCCCCGTGCATGCGTGGGTTCTCACCGGGGACTCCGGCTTCCTCCCACCGTCCAAAAACATGCTTCAAAGGTTAATTGGTGACTCTAAATTGTCCCTAGGTGTGTCTGTGAGAGTGGATGTGTGTGATTGAGGCCCTGCGACAGACTGGCGACCTGCCCAGGGTGTACCCCGCCTTCGCCCTTCAGTAGCCGGGATAGGCTCCGGCACCCCCGACGACCCCGAAAGGGACAAAGCGGTCAGGAAAATGGATGGATGGATGGATCTAAAGGTAGTACAGTCAAAGGTGTGAGGTAGAGAAGCCCCTGTGTTTCCTACACTCCTCTTTTACCTGAATGTGGGGGCTGCACAGCGAGAATGGTGGTTTTTTTACACTTGTAAAGTACCTTTGTAACACCATCCAACTCCACTGAGAAGCTAACCTCCATGGAGACTTCCCATCTTGTGATTTGGATCAACAGATCTCCATCTCTGAGGCTGGATGTTGGAGGGGGGTCTCCTCGACAAACAACACCAGCACAGGTGCTCCACAGGGAAAACTCTCAAACTATATACCCTCTTTACTTCTTATTCAGATATTTGCATATTTGTTCGTAAAAGGGTGGTTCAGAGGTGTGGTTAAATACATACTTGCTGTATTGAATCAAAATTCTTCCCCTACCTCTACGGCTCCTCCCTATCCATACATTTAGCCCCTCAAATGGAGAGCTATGGAAAAAAGTGTCTTCAAGTTTGGATGTTACTATCCCTTGATGATGTCATCAATAATCGCGGATTAGCTACGTTAGCGCGGCACTGCTAGCGCTTAAAAAATACTTAACTTCGGTTTTATAACTTTAAAAGTGATGCTAAAACAACATTTAAATATAAACTTTTGTGCGTCAGAGCACACCCATGTTAAGAAATTGATTCTCCTTTGCGGCACAGCGCGACCTACTGGCAGAGTGGTACTGAGCCTTGAAGGAACTTTCACACTGAATGTGATTCACTGCTCATCGCCTGTCAAAAAATGTGTTCCTGAGCCTGACGTGTGGGAAGACCTACTAGCAAATGTTTTTAGGATGATCGCTATAAGGAACAGCGCCTGTGAGTTACAAACATAATCAATATAAATAAAGTTTAGCAAAAAATACAAAAGGGTTTTTTACTCAATAAAAAAGATTTTAAAAAAAGAAAAAAAAAAGGAACATTGCCTGTGGATAACTCACTTAGAATGTATGGAAGGCACAGATGATGTTAAGAAATAGATCACTTTATTTATTGTGAAGACTCATCATTGATAATCACGTCTCCATGTTTGAGTTTATTTGATTATTATTAAAATGATTTTCTCAGTACATGGGGCTGTGTCTGTATGACAGCCGCTTCCACTGTGTTTCTGTGTCTCTGTGGCTGAGCTTGAAGGCTCACTGTGTCGTAGTAACCCGAAGGGGCAAAAAAAACGTTAGGAGACCTTTTTCCTTTTTCTTTTAAATGTCTCGATGAGCCCTGAGTCGGCAGCCTCTGCACCCCGTAATGGCTCTCTGTCTACCGACATATCAAGCGAGTGAGCTCCACCGCGGGACCGAAAGCCAGCGATCTGTCTAGGGTGTGTTTGCTCTGCAAACCTGCGGCTCCAGCGGGTAAATGGAAAAGATGGAAGTTCTGGACAAAGTATTCTACCACCAAACACGCCATTCTCATTAGAGAGGTAGTATCCTACCGGCTGAATATGTCACATGCCCTAAATTGAGTTCCTGATTGGTAGATGCGACGCAGCGACCTGTCAAACTTCAAATATTAAAATTTTGGTCGCCGGATTCGCACCTCGTTGCTCAAATCGTGTGACGGCTAGAGTGACAAGAACCCAGGAGCAGAGAGAATCAGGCTTGGACTCGGTAATGCAGTAAATGTTATTTAATAAACAAAAGACACCTCACAGAGGGAAAATTGCAAGAGGACAAAAAACTAAAGGATTGCAAATCTCAGTGTCGGCTAAAACAAGGAACTCACGGTCCTAACAGGGACGCACCGACACTGAGAACAGAAATGCTGCAACTTAAATAGTCTTAATTGCAAAGTGCAGACAGCTGTGCACTCCTCCACAGAGAGCACCAGGGAAGGAGGAACCATCCAGGAGGAGTGACAGCTGACCTGCAAAACACAAAGGGGTAGTCAAAACAGAAGAAAAAACTCACAACCATGTCAAATCAAGCTGCTACCAGAGCTTTGAGCCACGCCCGTCGCTCATATTGTGCCGCCGGACTTCAGATCGCCTCACTTCGCATATGTTCCATTGACTTAACATTGAAACTGGCAGCCTCCGCTACGCAAATCGCATTCGGTGTGAATGCACCTTAAGTCACTGCATCTTTCGCTTTAAAAAAGCAATTTCAGAAATTACTACTGCCTCAAATGCCCTGAAAATTGGAGAGGTAAGGAAAAACCA
>NC_050530.1:18300271-18333425 GCF_002922805.2 Oryzias melastigma | reverse complement strand
GCCTCACTTCGCATATATTCCATTGACTTAACATTGAAACTGGCTGCCTCCGCTACGCAAATCGCATTCGGTGTGAATGCACCTTAAGTCACTACATCTTTTGCTTAAAAAAGCAATTTCAGACATTACTACTGCCTCAAATGCCCTGAAAATTGGAGAGGTAAGGAAAAACCATACGGGTAAAAAAATAATTTATATTTGGCCAAAAATGCTAAATTAGTTGATAATAATTCTTTGAAGTGACACCATGTTAAAAATGTGTGTATCAAATTTGAGATAACGGATAAATAAGGTGTTTTTTTTTCCTGAACACTCATCAATATTTTTGCAATAAATAACATTGTTGTGAGCGAAAACTTAACAAATTATCCAACGTATCATACGTGATAATATTTGTGTTTTATTCAAAAATTATATTGCAAATTTACTTTTAATGGATTTTGTCTAAGGGTATAAAAAACGTCTCAACTAAAAATGAACTGACTTTTCTGGTAATTCGTTGATGTAGTTGGTTTTGCAATGCTCATTCACCTCCAGGTCAATGTCTACATAAATTTCAGGTTAATACAATACAAGTTCCTCCGACTATTTTCAAGCTCCTAGTACAAAGACAGAAAAAAAACATGGAGCAAGAATGATGAGATTTCCACTGTTTTGGACCAAGCCTCTTCCAACTGTAGGTGGCAGACATGCGCTAGTAAACAATTAAAAAGAAAACAAAGAAGAAGGCCCTCCCTGCTTGTCCAGTGTGAACACCAGGGACTAAACTCGCATTCAAGAATATGCGTCAAATGTCAGGTGTAGCTTTCCCCATCAGGTAGAGAAGGATGCTCTTTTTAACCACTCTTCTTCAAACAGAGCATTTAATTTAAAATTTAATATTTTTTTCCTTATATTCCCATGAGGTGCAAGGCTTAATCAGTATAAAATGTCATAATTTATAAGTAAACTACATTATGATACAGTTCTGAAAGCATTATACAAAATTCTGTGACTCTTCTAACTGGCATGCGTTCAGAAAAACAGAAAGAATAAAAATAGATTTTAATAATCAACCCCGGAATCTTTAAATCGAGGCCAAAGGAGAAATGTTTTCTGTTTTTGGGAGGGTGGATGTTGAGTTTTAAGCCCACTGCATCGTCACATGGATTCAGACTGGAGCTCTTTGATGGGGTTTGCATTTTTTAGTGCGTTCTCAATCAAAGAGCTTCTGAAAATCATCCCCAGCTTTTAGTTTGCTGCTGTATAAAATATTAGCCCAGAAGAGTTAGCCAACTTAGTTTCACAAGAACAGTTTCCTTTTAAGTTGAGGATGCTGCATCAGAGCATTGAAACACACATATCTCATTCCCTTTTCTGCCGCTGTCCTCATGTGTCTGCCCGGCCTTTTCCCCCAGCTGTTGCTTTGATATTAACTTCATGAAATCTTAGTGAACTCCGCGGATGTGAGTAATCTGCCCCTCTGCAGGGCCTTTTTCAGAGTCGCTGATTCTCTCCTCCTCTGACAGACTTTAATCCTCCCACCGTCAGCAGAACAAAACCACTGCCACGATCTCCTCCTCTCCTCCAGACTCCGGGTTTACGGAGCGAGCCGCATGAGCGGATGCAATGTTTCCCATCATTCTCTGCTGACATCTGACGGTGCAGTTTGATGAGGTTTTCTGCAGGTGTCCTCAGACTCTGTCCTGGGTTCACACTGCTGAGAGAATCTTCTTCCAACCAGACTCAGAATGGAGAAAAAAATATTTTAAATTGCAGAAAACTTTCCCAATCTGTCCTTCCACTTTAGGGTTTTTAATTTGTTTTATGCAACTTTCTAATCGCTTAATGTAGAAATTAATTTTTGTGAAATGTTGACATTTTGTACGTTTGAGAAATATGTTTTTCAATTAAAGCACAATTTATTTAGCCAATTAAACAGGTGAGAGCTAAAGATAAAACAAAAATGAAACAGGAAAATAATTAATGAAGACAAACATTAAACAAACAGATTAAAAATATGCAAGAAAATAAGGAAAAGCATTTAAGGTCTGAACACATAAACATGTTTTTTCTTTCTAAATTAAAAAAAAAATCACAAACCAGCAAAATGTTTAAATCAACCAAAGTACTTTTTAAAGAAATGTTGAAATGATGCTTTGTTTTTGTCATTGTTTTAGTGTGTAACCCTGCTACTGCTGTTCCCCTTTTTCCTTTTGGGGTTTGATTCCTATAACTTTTTTGGGACTTGAATCTGGAAAAACTGTTTTTTTACCGATTAGCCTGAAAATTAGTCATAAGAACAAATAGTATTTGCAGAGTCACTTTGACTGATTTGCAATTATTAACGTTTTTAATCCCATTAATTCAAAATTGCTCCATATTTACTGTGAAAAACATTATATTAGTTATACTAATTGTATGGAAACAAGTGAGACCAGCTCCTTAAATGCAGCCTGACTTGTAGAAATAAATAAATTAGACAATCAGAGTGTAGTTTACAAATAATTCATAATACACGAATCATAAGCACAGCAATTGTACAAAACTTGTATAAAGTAAATTGTATAAAGTAAATGTTAAAAGATATGTTAACTTTATAAAAAAATTATATCTTTAAA
The DNA here is from genome assembly GCF_002922805.2 of Oryzias melastigma. Taxonomy (NCBI): domain Eukaryota; kingdom Metazoa; phylum Chordata; class Actinopteri; order Beloniformes; family Adrianichthyidae; genus Oryzias; species Oryzias melastigma. The sequence continues at coordinate 18,330,825 of NC_050530.1, read as the reverse complement.
ATTAGGACTTTAAATCTCGTAAATTTACGAAAAAAAAAGCTGTAACTGCTAAATTGCGAGAATAAAGTCGTATGTACAGCTTTAAAAGTCACAGGCTAAATTTACGACTTTTAATCTTGTAAATTAATGAGATTTAAAGTCGTAAATCAATGAGAAAAGAACCAAAGTTTATCAGAGTCGTGCTCGAAGATGAAAGACATAGAGTATTCTGTGAAGATTTATTTCCAGATCGGTGTTAAAAACAAAGAAATTCTGAACTTTTAGGCGATTCAAAATCAAATTATCAGTGACGCTGACTTTCCGGGTTCGCTGTCGGTGGTGCGGAGTTTCATATGTAAAATAAAGAGCTCAGAGACACACGTTCACACATGTAGTGTTTTAAACAGTTTACCTACTGAAATTCAAGACACAGATCCGTCGGTCTGCTTCTGCTCATGCCGTGCGTTTATTCGCTGGACTGTAGGCTCCCTTCACCATTACCCTTGTACATTTGGGAGATTTAAACTCGTGGAATCACGAGATTTAAAGTCATAATATCACATTGTTTTGTGTGTTGGCCCTATTACTCCATCATAAAAAAAGAAAAATACTTTATTTATTTATTTATTTTTTACTTATATGTAATTTTATGAACATAAATGAACTTGTATTCTGTCACAAATATACAAGATAACATTGGGCTGTTAATAATATTAAAATGAAATGATCTGGAGGGCCGGATATATTTACCCCGTGGGCCGAATCCGGCCCCGGGGCCTTGACTTTGACACAAGTGCTTTCTCACAAATGGGAAGCCCTGGGGGAAAAAAAGTGTTCTGTTTAAAAGTCAGTCATTTAAAGCTTGTGTATTACAATAGATATATTTTGACAACATGTACAACCTTAACTGTAATAGGGATTCAGCAGTTTCAGAAATAGAGGATTTTATAGTATAATAATCAGAGGTGGTAGAGTGAAGTAAACAGAAGAAACCAGCAGTAGCCATGGCAAAAACAATTAAAGGTCAGGCTTGTCAAAGTTTGTGGTGAATGTAAAGTTTCTAGTAAAGACTAGTGTTAAGGCAGATCAACCCTGAACCTGTAGACCATTCTTGGCTCTGTTTAGGCTGACCTGCTATTCTGAGGATCATCAAACAACTCCAGCATCTGTCCAGCCAACAGTTCCCTCCGCCTGAATCAGAGCGACGACTGACCGATTTACAGGCAGCTACTGAAGAACCACAACAACCCCCCCAGCTGGTTGTTTTCAATGCCGTTGCGTTTAACTAGGCATAGTCAATGATCGATGCGTGGATAAGGGGGTTGTTTATCAGAAGTGAAGTGAAGCGGCTCATGTTGACACTGGAGATATCGATTTGAACGCTCTGGCCCTGAGCACATTTCAGAATCGAACGTTCACTCAAAGAAGCTTGTTGGGACGGTAAAAACACTTCACTGATCAAGAGTTGAAATGTCAATGCTCTTCCTCACAAGCTTGTTTCAGTTCGGAGCCACTAAGTGTGTTAATGAGAGCGGACTTCTTTATGATTCACTACAGCAGACGTGTCTTTGTAAAGATAATGAGCTTTGATCCGTCTGCCCAATGAGCTGGGGTTAATAGAGCACGTATCAGTTGTTGTGGTCCGTTTGACTGAGCTGGTTTGGGATTCACATCTGTGTAAAAATATTCCAGCAGCTGTTACTGATCGTCAAGCTCAAAGTCTTCAAAATGAAGTTTAGATATTGTAAAGGGTCTAAATAGTGCCAATAAAGTTTTAGGGAAATAAAGGGAAAAAAACATTGAACTTTTTTTTTTTTTAAATGTACAATAAAGTTATAAGATATTTTGCATTAACCATCATGTGGCTTTATTTTTCAGATACAGGATTATCAATAGAGATAATTTTAGCAATTTAGTTGTAATCAGTGATATGGACTTTTTTTCAAGAACCTCTCTAATGAGAATGACGTTTTTGGTGTTTTTATCATGTTCTTGAGGCCTTTTTCTGATCAAATAAAAAGGAAATAATCTTAAAATTGCATTTCTGAGTATTTCTTTTTTCAAATTGTTGTGAATCAGGAACACACAAAAATTCTAATGCTTCCATTTGTAGATGTCCGAGCTGGCATCTGGCTCACAACTGTACGACTGGATAGCTCCACTATCATTTTTGTTGCAGCTGTTATGTTAGATTGGAGTTGTGAGGGTCTGAAAGCCAGCGTAGAGCATGTAAACAGAGAGCTCTCTGCAAAAATACACAGTTAAATAATTATCTGGCTAAATCTGGTGTGACTGGATGCTAAAGAAAATACAGAAAACTAAACTTCTTATCTCAGCTTTCTTAGCTAAAAGCTCAAAAGTAAAATAATGCTTTTCTTTACACCTTTTCATCTAACATGAAGGCTATCTGTAAAAAGCAAATGATGGGAAAAAAAGCTCTAAAAATCAATTTTTAGATGCATCCATTATGATCCATAAACAATTTTAAATCGTTTTATGAATTTCAAATAATCCAAAAATGTACATGATATATAGTAAAAGTAGCCAGTGGAAGTAAACGTGAATCGTTTTTCACTCTGACTTTTTTGAAGAGCACACAAGCATGGCCGACCTTCCAGATCTCAGCATCTGACCAGTCCTGACTTCACTTAAAGTTACCGTTTGGAAACATTTTGGCTTTTATAGTGTCGAGGTCAATTGGATTAAAGTCACGTGGTGTGAAAGTTATGTCACACCAAAATCAAATATGTAAGGAACACAACAAATGTGCTAAATCACAAAGTGCAGCTAGCTAGACTATATAAATGTAGTTTGAGGCGAGCTAAAGAGCGTTTCATTGGAGCTTGTCTGATGATAAAACGTTTAAAGTTGTTGAGTTCAGGGAGCATTTTGTTTTTTGATGCTGTGAAAGATTTTTTGATTATCAAACAAATATTTTTCATGTCAGAATTTTTATGTTCTCAATAAAATTAAAAAATGTGTTCCTGCACCTTATGAGTTGTATAGCTGTTCATTACGACCTATCACCTGCAGCATGCCCATAGATAAAAATGTGTATGAACATTTTCATTCTATAGGCTCCCAAATCTTAACATTTTGTGTTTGCCCTGTACTGGTTTGCACATTTTTCACCCAACCAAGAGCAGTTGTGACTTAGTCTTTACTTGGACAGATAAACTCTGACACTTACCATAGGATTCAGAAGTGGAGCGTCCAGTCCATACTGACTGGGATTACTTCAGGTGGGACAAAGGTTTCTTTAATTCACCGTATGCGTCCACTCACCTCCCCAAAAAACAACCCCTAGAATACAGAAATCTGAGCTCTGAAGAAATTAACTGGAAAAAGTCAATATTTTATGAATGTCGATGTTGAGTTCTCTGAGTTTGTAGTAAATCTCCTTATGTTAGAGATAATTATTCTAGTATTTTTTATAAGTTTTTAAAAATGTATTCTGGTCAGGAATGAAAAAAATAGTCAAATTTTATTTTATTTTTTTTTATCCTGACTTCATATCCAATAAACGATTACTCAAAATTAGATTTATTCCATTGTTTTAATTAACAATAACAAAGATTTTAATTCCAAACCACAAGTATTGTTTTTATTTTTTCACAGACTGAGACCGTTCATTGTCTCCACGTAGAGCTTTCCTCTTGTAGTTTTCTTTGTAGTCAGTTCTGCTGCGCTTCATGTAAAATTGAAGGAGAACCGGAGCAGCAGCAGCTTTATCCTGATAAAATCATGTCTTGTAGAGAGATGGTGGTGAGGACAAAAGGGCATGTCAGCCCAGAGGAAAACGCTGTTGGAGAAAAAACAGACAAAAAGTCAGCTACATGAACAAGTGCAACATTGAAATTACATTTAAAAGCAGAGACTTCCTACAGTTGTGCACATGGAATATTCTGTGCAGCCTCTGCAGCCATGCTAGTCAAATGTGTATTTATGCTGTAGTAGAACTCCGATGTAATTAGGTCTCTGCTTTGCTGTCGTGCTCTGATGGGTTTTTTATGAGGAAAGCAAGTTAGACCAAAATAGTTGTTATGTTTATTTAAGGAGGAGCAACATAAAAAGCTTTTCTGATTCTAAATAAGTAACATTCATTTAAAATGGGTGAATAGTTTTCAGCTAACCTAAAAAAAAAAATCAACTTAAGCATTTTAGCATTAAGCCATGAGAGCAATTTTCCCCATAAGCTCTAAATTGCATTGAGAAGGATGAAAAAAAGAAAAGCAGGACAGATCTATAATGAGCCACTTTCATTCAGACAGGCAGTGGGTGACAGAGGAGAATTATGATTTCATCCAGAAGGTGTGCAAATGTTTTCTCCCTCTTGTCTTCCCTCTGACAGGCAGAGGAGCGATAAAATGAAAAATAGAGATGTAGTGAGTGATGGAGAGGGACAAATGGAGGGCAGTACAAACCATGGCAGAGCAACAAAGCGTCTTGATTTTGATAAATCGCTGATTGAGTCAGAAGCAGAAAACAGCCGCTCATAAATCTAAATGATTTATATTTATAGATCTATATATTTATTTATTTATCCAGCTTTTGCATCTGCATTTCACTCCTGAACATGCTCAATTTTTAGCACTATCGTAATGTGTTTTTTTTTTTCATGTTGATGTCAAAGGTTTTTATTTATAATGTGGTTTAAGTCTGTAAAAGCACCGACCACATGCAATAATAATAGCAATTCTTAAGAAAACACCTACAGCAACAATAATAACCCAAAAAAATACTTAAATATTAATAAATGTACCTGCCCTGATTCAACACTCAAAGAAAAAAGACCGGCTCCCACCTCTTCATTACTGGCTGACAAGGGTTGAACCCCCCAGGACTGAGTCAGAGCAGTGATCAGCGTCGCCTGGTGACTGAAAGGAGCAGAGGGCATTATCATCCATTCATTCTCAACAAATTGACCCCTTAGCAGCCGCACACTCAGTCACACAAGGGTTTTTGTGTGAAATCCAATCATCATTTATGTGCTTTAGTCTCAAAATGTTAAAGATATAAACAAAGAAGTGTGGTCAGGGTCCAGTCCTAAAAAACATGACACAAATCCTGGATTTTTTCTGTCTTAGGTTAGAGTAGAATCCATTCTACAGTATATTTAATTTGCCTAATAGGAGAACTTGAACCAGTAATGGACTAGAGAATTGTCTAGGGTGGACCCTTCTTTAAGGTGTCTGGGATAGGCTCCAGCAACCTCATAACCATGACAGGGATTAACCATTTAACACCGGAGCCCCAGTGTTTAGGTTAAAATTGAAATAAACTTGCTTATTTCTTGAAAATATAGTCAAAAACAGCATGTGTGCTGCCACCTACAGGTTGAATGGAGGTATTACATTTATTTTCATGATTGGTCAAACATAATAACAGTCCTGATCCCCAACCCCGCCCCTCTGACCGGATTTTCAACTTTCTGTTGTGGGTGGAGTCAGCCTCCAACTTCCTTGTTTGGTTAGCCTTTAATGTGTCTGGGATAGGCTCCAGCAACCCCAAAACCCTGAAAGGGATTAAAGACAACACTCAAATGAAAATCGTCTTTTTTATGTTCTTGTATTTTTCTCATAATATGCAAAATAATTTATGTTTGAAACTGCTTTTTGAAGTATTTCTTAATTCAAATCGCTTTTGATTTTAAAACCGGATGCTAGTAAAAGCTCAGACTTGATGAAATGGGCGTGCCGAAGTCTCTCTCAACCACTTCCTTACCATTCACGCTTAGGTGTGCGAGAAATGATGAACCTTCAACGCTCACGTCCTCGTCCGAGCTCTTCTACGGCTCAAAACTTTAAGACTGGATCGATCCAATATTGCCTGTCATTATTTATTTTTGCACCACCAATGCTGGTATGAGACTCAAACCTCGCACGTAAGGACTCAAGCAGAGCTCTCGGCGACAGGACGGCCAAGTGGTTTCTCCGAGCCAACAGTCCCGCCCACAAACCAGAATTGAATTTTTAATGAGCTACTGCTGCTGTGCTTAAAACAGGCCTTGAAAACAGATAATTGATTGGGATAATAACTGCATAATCATAATTAAAAGACTTCTGGAGACAATTTTATACAAAAAATTTGGTTGGAGTGGAACTTGACCCGGTCCAACATCTCTATGTGGTCTATTCACTTGTTAATATTCAGATTTTTTTGGGGGGAGTATTTTGCATCTCTTTTGCTATTTTGAAACACAGTATTGCTTAACACAGAGCTAAAGGCTAATCTCAAATTCCATTCAAAAGATATTCCAGAATTTAAAGACACTATAATGAAAATTGTGTTTTTGACATGTTCTTGTGGGATTTTTCTTATGACATGTATAAAGAAAACTAGCCGTAAAATTCCTTTTCTGAATATTTTTTTTGTCAAAAATCAGAATTTTTGCTGCACCACCAATGTTATGTTGAGGGTGAGAGGAAGTAGGGGCGTGTCTACTCTACGCCAACAGTCCCGCCCACAACTCAGAGGTAGGTTTCTAATGAACTCCTGCCGCTCTGCAGAAACTATGTCCTAGAAGACTACATGTTTTTAAAAAATTTGACCAAAAATGTCATAATCAGAAATAAGAGACCACTAAGAATGTTTTGAATTAGATCAAAAGATGATCAGAGTGGGACTTTAATAATCTAATACTTAGTTTTTAAAGAATATTCAAAGATCTCCTGAATTCTGAGGTAATTCTTGAACTTACAGATCTCTCAAAGATTTCACTCGATATATGATTTCTGTTCAGAGCACAGCAAAAAGCACATGGCATGTGATCCACAAGGTCGTTAAAGAGAACCAGCGTCACATTTGATTCTCATCTCTCCACCCCCCTCCAGCCTCAGCTCCATCCCTCCCTTCCTTGTGTAGCACTTTATAATGTAGTTTGACGTAAAAAAGCTGCTGCTGCTGCTGGGTCAGAGAACTCATGTCAAAGGACACCTTGAGTGTACAACGTGTAACGCAAGAAAAGAAAAGTCCAATTCAAGCAAGGCTGCTTTGGATGTAATTGTGTTTTTTTATGTTTCTTAGTTTTTTATTAATCCTGTATCAATTCTGCAGATTACTTTAAATATTTTCTTTTTTTTTATTGCTATGCTAATGTCAGCTTGGGCTTGTAAGGGTCTGTGAGCTAGCGGGAGTTAGTATTAAAACCAAAACAAAGGAATAAAATTAAAATTGTAAAACATAACATGTCAAGTTATATTTATATTGTCATCAAAATCTACATTAACTAAACAAACTCATTTGAATTTTGAAAAATAAAAAAATGAAAGTTGTTGTTTTCTGTGGTATAGAAATCCTCCCATTATGAATAATGATTCTTGCACTAATTATGATAAAATCATTTTTTTAATTGTTGCAGCTGTGCAAAATGTTGCTGTGATTAATCCTGAATCAATTCTGCAGATTACTTTAATTATTTTCTTTTTTTTTGTATGCACCTTATGGTCATAGTATTAAACAGGCAACTTCAGCTTATTGTTTACAAGTTCTTCAAAAAAGCAGAATTCACTCTGTGCTTGAAATCTGACTTTTTTTAAATGTCAGGAATCAGTCCCTTTGATCAGAGATGGTTTACATCCCTCCTGATAAGAACTGAACTGGTGTGACTCCTTGTCCTTTCCCTCTAGTCTGCTTTGATGACCTACTTGAAGCAATAAGTCATGATTCACTTGCTAAAAATATGCAGCCAGCCACATCCCAGGCTGGCAGGGTGATAGTCATTTAAATTAGGATGCAGAAACTCAAACAAAATGAAGACTATATTAATATTTGAATGTAGAAATGAGCTTTGAGAACCACATCTTCAATTTATCATCTCTGTTATTGCATTGACTGACTTATAAAATGTAAAGAGAGAACACCAGCAGGTTTTCAACAATGAATTATTATTATTATCTGTAAGTTAGACTTAATGTTTTCTTTTCACGTTACTTTAGAAGAGAAAGAAGAAGTCTTTTATGTTTGCTGAAGCTCTTTGTAGCAGCGGGTAATTCAGAGGAACACACATCATCTCCAGCTCTGCATCTGGAGCTGTCAGCTTCCTTCTTTTTCATCTTCTAGTTTCTCTAACTGAAGCCTCTCTGTTCACTTTGGAACAATTCTCTGCAATAACTTCTGTTTATTCCATTAGAACCAGTTTTTTTTTTTAGAAACATCCTCTCTATTCAGGTTTTTCTCAAGTATGATGAAAACCTCCAAGGTCATAACCATCTAGAAAACTGGCAAAAAATCTATTTATCTGCTTTTTCATTTCTGAAAGATACTGTACAAAATATTTGTATACAATTTAAAAACTAAATCGTAACATGGTCTCCAATATGAACTACATCTATATCTTTGAAAATTAATAAAAGTCTCTTTTAACAACAAAAAGTCATTAATGAAACTGTATTGTAATTCAAATGTGAAATATCATGAATAAACAAAATATCGTGATGTTTGATATTTGTGATCAATTTTGCTAAGACAATATGACTTGTGATACATTAACAAACAGTAAAACAAAATAACTAATATTTTTTTCTATTTCACTGCAGCAGTTGTATTTACATCAAAGTCAATGTAGCGTAAATTATATGTCCAAATGACCCACGTCTAATAAAGAGGCGGGCATCTAGCAGAAAAGGGATCCCTTCGATTGGAAATTAACGTGTTTAAAGGGATTTCTTTGATTTGTTAAATACATCAACCATCAATTAGATTGTTTTAGCACATGTGTTTTCATTTAAGGTGACTATTTATCACAATTTGTGTCTTTTGGGATATGTATAACGAAAAAATTCTCATTTTATTTTGGTGGATTTAGTATGGTGTTCCACAGGGTTCCATTTTGGGCCCATTACCTTACATCTGTTATTCACAACATAACGCTTACACAACATTTTCAAATATTGTTTACATTATATCAATTCAAGTTTTCTTATCAGCTCAGTCAAGACCTAACAGTGTTGTGGTGTAAACGTTAGATTTATGTTTTTTCTTTTTTGGGAATTGAAAAAATCATTTTGAAAAAGGGGTCGGCCTATCTTTAGTTACATTTGTGCCCATGACTGTTTTTATTTAGTGTGGACCATGACTACTTAATACTTCAAAAACTTTAATGAAAGTAGATTATTTCTTGAAAAACATTAAAATATCCTTAAATTCTCAGAGAGTATGTATCCGAACCTCACAATGTGTACAGACATAGAGGAAAAGTAAAATCTCAAGAATCAAGTTTGGGGTTTTGGTCGTGTTCTGTTTTGAATTGTCCCTCAGTCACACCAGTTTCAGGTTTGTCATGATTCACAGCTGTCTTCACTTCAGTTAATTATCCTCAGTCTGTTTAAGTGTCTGGTTTTCACTTCTTCCTTATCAGGTCATCTGTTCTGCCACACCAGCTTTTTAGTTGCTCCCATGGTTTTTGGCATGTTTCAGTTTGATAGAAGTTTCCTTTTCTGCCATGTTGCCCAATCTCCTGCATTTTGGGTCCTCCCTCACCACTTCCTGTTTGACCATCCATCATTTTAGTTCTCCCCCCCTGCCCTCCAGATTTGCCTCCTGATTGGTCACCTTGACAAGGTAAGTCTCAAACATGATTTTCCAAAACACTGATGTCAACGATGTAACATTTAGTTTTCTACAAATAAATCAATGTACAATTTAATGTATGTTTTTAGCTTCATTAGACAAACTACTTATTTTCTAATTTTCCATAATTTCAAAATAATAGTCCTGTTTCTGGATCTATCTGCGAACCTCCGCTGTGTAAAACAATCTATGGTTGGACACAGATGACTATCACATTCTGGTTTAGTGTGACACAGCAGGGATTATTCTCCAAATGTTTCCTGTGAACTCAGTTCTGATTCTCCCAAATAATCCAGTTGTAAAGACTCCACTTTTTTTTTTTTTTTTTTAAGAATTCTTGTAAAACAAAAATAATTGTCCTTGCAGGTCTTTAATGGATAACCTGGCAAACCGAAATCTAGAACAAGGAATGAAACCATCTATAAAAGAAGAAAAATATCCGACTGACAGAGTCTGCTGGATCATCTGTGTCTGCCTCAAACTCCGGTTCTGGTTGCGCTCTGGCAGCTCTCACCAGATCACACGCAGGAAAATCACAACAGGGCTTCCAGAGAAGCGCCTCAGGCCTTGGGATGGTAGCGAGCCGTGTCAATGCCCGACTCCATCGCCGGGAGCAATGTTTGGCTGTGAGATCCTCTTTGATTCCATGATGTGTCATGGACAGCCGCATGAAGATGCCATTGCAACCCCCCTTTGGGGGCCCCATTAACTGTTTGCAGTGTAAAATCATGAAGAGGTCAGTGATGGTGGATTTCCAGGGTATTTGAAGCTTGTTGTTTCAGGGCAACACCCATATTTGGAGCTTACAGTTGTGAACTAATTTTTCTTTTGCCAAAGAGGTACAGACTTTTCCTAATCCAGGAAAGCAGTGCTCGGAGCTTTGCACGTGTGCGAGCTTTCAGTTTGATGAATGTAGGGAAGAATAATCACAGGCGGAAAGGTTTGGAAATCACACACCACATTCATCCCACTGACTTGATCCTGAATCATCACTTACAGAAGACCCCCCTTAAAGCAAGTTTTGAATTATTGGTTATGGGAACTTTTATTCAGTTTTTACTCTTAACAGTTTTTGGTGTAATTGCCTTGTGTTGTACTGTATATCATCAAATCTAAGTAGTGAAATGTTAATTTGTGTCAAACTTTGAACCAAATTTGACTGAACCCCATGACACCATTTGATATAAATATGCATCAAACCACTAAAATACCCTTAATTTAGCATCTACTTGTGGAAAAACAGGATTTTCTTTTTTTTTTTTTTAGCTGAAAATAAATTCAGCAGTTAAGAGGTTTGATCCAAACCTTTGAGAAATAAGCAAAATGTTCAGTGGCATTACCCTCAACATCTGAGTCAGTCTCTTGATATTTCAGACCCCAAAAGAAAAAGGAAAAAAGTAGTTATGACACAATAACTTTACATATTCTCTTTTATTTTAAAATCCTGAGTTTTTTTGGATTCTTGAAACAAAACAATGGTCGCAAAAAAGTATCTTAGTGAAGTTGTGCACATTGCACTGTCTACATTGAAAATTCATTGTTGATGGATAAAGTACAAAAACGTCAGTACTTCCGTGGTTATATAATCTGATAACTGACGGTAAAAAACAACCGGACTGAGCGAGTGTGACTTTACTCAGAGAAAATTACTTATTTCTGGCTCTATTAAAATGAAGTCATTAAAGTTGTATTTTTTTTTCTTGATAGGGAGCCAGATGATGTTGTTAAGTAAAGATTGGCAGGGCGTATAGGGCTGGAGCGATTGCGCACGCCATGGCGGACGAACCTTAGAACCTGCTCGCTTGTATCACTAGATTCCAGCTGCAGAGCTAACCTGCTACGTGGGCCACCTGGACCGCTGGCTGGTTGCAAAGTCAACCCGAGAAGGATGCTTCCCTATCCTGCAGCGGCTCTCTGTCTGCGGCCAGCCAGTCATTCAGGTGGCCCCCACAACAAGTGAGCTCCACCGCCTGAGTCGCAGAAACAGGGAAGTAGCGGCAGAAAGAAGACATCATTCAGACCCAAACCCGGCCGTAGGAGTGAAGCTCATCATACCAGGAGGATTTCTGAATGATCTCATGAACCCAGACATGGAGACGTGATTACTGATGCTTTTGTAGGTTTTTTTTTTTTATATAAATTTGATCTGTAAGTATCTTTTGTGTCTTCTATACAGTAAGACAGAAATTCAGTAAGACAGAAAGGTGAATTAGAAATTCACCTTTGAGTTATGGCAAGCAGTAAACCAGTAAGCCTGGCTCTCATTTCCCATCAGCCATTTGTTTACACTTTCTCCCACCAGCTTACAGCCTCTCACACCCCCAACCTAACATTACCAGTAAAACAAAAATGGCGAGCAATACTAGAGCTATCCAGTTGTACAGTTTTGATCCAGATTCCAGTTTAGATGAGGAAAACAAAGACGTTCATGGATCTATTTGTCTGCAAGTGGATTCAACAGAATGGAGCGGAGCAGGAAGCTTGTGGCCCGCCAATAATAGTTTGTACATATACAATTTAAGCTTTTTCAAACAATATTTTTTTTTCTCTGCTCCTGATTCTCCACAATTTAAAAAAATAAATACTCATAAACACAGTTTTCATTTTAATTTTATTCATGCATCCTCAGAAAAACGCTATAAGAAGATTTGAATGTTTTCATCAGAGTGGGTTTTACCTCTTTCCAAAACGACTTCAATGTTTCTTACATTTGAGATCAACATTGGGTTATCTTTTCCAAAGATAAAATGACTATCAAGCCCAATTTATGACTTATGTAATCATTTATTTTCTGCAAATATGAATGTAGTTTGTTTTTAGCATCGCAATAATAACGTTTTCCACCAGAGCACAGGATCATATCATTGTTAAGCTCAGCCCCATTGCTGATTTTTGTTTAATCTATTTCATGTTTTTTTAGTTTGTCTATTTTTATTAGCTGGGTGCAGCTAAAAAAGAAGCAAGTATAAGAATAAAAAAAAACAGTTTATAATTTTAAATCTCACTGCTGAAAATCTTTTATGCTGTTCTCGAGAAGTTTTATTGAAAGTGAAATTTGATCTGTCCTGGTCTTCTGGATCCACCGCATTAGTAACCTTGGGAAGCGTTCAGCCTGTGTGGGCAGACGTCGATGCACAGATTATCCATCTGATTGATGCTCACTCAGAATGCTGCATGTTAAGTTCAAGGGAGGGGTGGTGGTGTCGGTCGGGGGTGTTTGCAAAACTGTTGAGGGATTTCCTTTGCTTAAGCGTGCTATTAGCTATTCATGAGAATTGGATGGCAAATTAAAACAGATGTCTTCAAACCAGAGACTACAGGGAACAGAATCATCGCCTCCCCCAAATGAATGCTATCACCGGCTGATGTGTAATTTGGAAAATCCGATTAGCAGACCTGGTGACACGCGTGTGACAAATCGGCCGTATTTCATGGGTGGCGGGCGGGATTCTTTGTTTCAGCTTCGGTGACTTGATCAAATCATCATCTCCTAAGCGAGTCTTTTTCAGCTTTCACAGTTAAATGAACGATTATGTGGACTCCAGCTTTTGCTGCCTGATTTGTTGTCCTGTAATTTATGCTCGGTTGACAGTTATGAGCAGGGATGTTTAATATTTCATATGCAGAAGGGGCAAAAGTGGGAGCACCAGCCCCAGGAGCCAGACCTCTGTCCTGCATGGCTGCTGATTTTGCAGGATTTGCTCAGCCTGTTTGCAACTCGTTTACCTGTTAAAAAAAAAAAAAAATCATTCTGCTAAAAATGTCAAATCAATGTAACTATTTTAACCTCTTCATATTATATTATGCTAATTTGCACCATTTAATCAAAGACTACTTAATTAAGCATCACAGTGATTTGAAAAACACTGACAAATGTCTTTTTTAATATATTACAGAAAAGTCTCTTAATTTCCATAATGTAAACTTTCATGAAATATATATTCAAGGACAACTAGTTGATTGATTTCTAGTATTTTTTTGTACATTTTAACATAACTTTGAGTTCCAGCTCATAAAACTCTCAGAAACAGGATTTCAGAAAATGATAAAGCTGTGTACAAAATCACCTTTTACTTCTCTGTTTAAAAAAAATAAATTAAATAAAGACAGAGATTAAGATCACATTGTACCAATCAAAATAATTATTCTTGAAAGAATATGTCCATCTTCAATTCTTCAATACACTGAAAAAAGGTGAAACATTGGATCAAATTTCTGTAATTTGTCACATTTAGAAATATAATTTTTTATCTAATTCAAATTTTGAGTTTTTAAATGTAACAAATTACAGAGCTTTTTATAATTGATCCAATGTTTCACTTTTTACAGTACTATGATCAGGAGCTTCTGGAAGATTAAATCTGCATCTTCATCCAGATCCTCAATCATTAGGTCATTAGGGAAACAGTCCTCAATCCATATTCTATGAAAGTTTAATGTTTGAATCAGATTATGGCAATGAATACACTTTTTCATGATATTCCAGTTTTTTAGAAATGGTTTGTAATTGAAAATAAATTCAGGCTAGAAGAGGGGAAGCCATCTTCTGCAGTGTGCACAGCTCCTGAAAATCACTCGTAGACAGTTGTTTTTATTCTAACTTGTGGAGTTTAGAGCATTTAGTGCATATTAAACGTTGCTGCACATAACTGTGTATTAATGTTTGTCCCGAAATATTCTAATTTTCTGCTTAAATAACACCTTGTTTAAGATTTGTAATAGTTGATCAGTCAGTTGCAAGGATTTTTATGGTTAAAAATGTTGCATTTTGATGTGTGCTAATAGAACAGTGGTACATTGTGATGCTTTGACACACAATAATTTGTTCTAGGACTTCATTTGAACACATTCACGTAGAAAACCAATTATAATTGGGGGTTATAATGTTAGAAAGTACAACTATTCAGCTGCTGCATTTAATTTTTGGTTGTAACAACAATGTAAAACCTCTATCATCCTTGAGACATGACCTTTTGTGTCACTGCTTTTCACATTTTGTTCATAAAGCACAAAAATAACATGAGCACATTTTCTCACCCTCAACAACTAATTTCTTAAACAAGGAGTTCAAGTCTGATATAATTCTAGACACCTTCAAAGCAGTACATTTTGTTTCTTTGCCGACTTGGACAAGAAAATTATGGAGAAAAAATAGTATCACCTCGATTTGTGTGTGTGCAATTCTTGATTTGAGTGTAACTTTGGATTTGTGTGTGTGCAATTCTTGATTCGTAACTCATATAATACATTGTTTGCACAAGTACTAAATTACTAAATAAAAAAAATACGAAATATAATTTACAAATTAAAATTACAACAGCTACAAACTAAATTACGCATAAATCTTTGAAAATCACGCACGAATCATTTGTTACGCACACAAAACTACATTTACGCACAAATCTGAGGTGAGACTCTTCATGTCTCCAAGATTTGTCCACGAGAGATACATTTAAATGCTGCTAAAGTGCTGGGTCCTTACAGTTTTCTTGACATTTTCTCAATTTCCTAAACGGATATGCCTGATAATTAATATAAACAGTCTAAATAAGCATTTTAAAACTCTTTTTTTCCCATTTTAAAATAAAAATATTTTCCAGAAACCAGAACTCTCCACTTCTCCGCAGTGAATGCGGTGGCAAAAGGCAGCTCACCGGCCCGTCTTAATGTGTTTTAAAATCAAGTATTTTGAATTTTTTGCATTAATTATTTTTTTTGAAAAGTGAGAAAATATAAAGTTTTTACCAGATAATATTATTCACAATCTAAGTTCAAAGCAGCTGATAAGAAAACTGTGATGACCCAGCATTCTAGCAGCATTAGAACGAATCTTGGACATGTGAAAAGAGTCACACATCAGTTTTATGCGTAAATTAGGTTTTATGTGTGTAACAAGTGATTCATGCATATTTATTTTTAAATATATGTGTGTATAGTTAATTGTTGTAGCTGTTGTAACTTTAATTTGTGCGAGTATAAAATGTATTATTTGAATTTTGTATTTTTTGTACTTATGATACTTTTTTTCTTTCCTTAGAAAATAGTCTTTAAAAACAAAAGCACAAGATCAAATGAGATACTGTAACTGTATCAGTTACTTTTAAAGTAATACATTTGCATTTCTCAATTTTCAAAGTTGCATTTATGTGTTTTAATCATTTTAGCTACATTCCAACCATTTATTTAATATTTCTTTGCAGTTGTAAATATTTTATTTTTCAACAGATATTTATCCAAGACATATTCCAAGCTTAATATAGGAAACAATTTTCTAATTCTTCGTTTTCCTTTTTTTTCTCCTCTTCGTCTTTTTTTTCTGTCTCCTTGCGATGATTTACGGCGGAACATTTGCCACCGTGATGCTGTCCTCTAATCACTCACCGAAATGACTCCAGAGCATCGCGGCTGCAAGCTGCCAGCCGGTGAAAAGTGTCTGCATTGCAGAAAAGATAGAGGTCTGGTGACAAAGAAAAATGGAAAGATGCAGGGAAGGTGAAAAAGGAGGCAAAAGCTTTTATTTTTCCCCTCCTGTCACGTTGACATTTCACAGTTATAAAGGAAAGAGGCGACAGGGATTGTGAGGTTGCTTTGTGATGGAGGCTTTGACGAGCCAGAAATCTTTAACTGTGAGGAAGCCTTTGTAACACGTTTAGTTGTGCAAAAACGGATTTAGATTCACGATAAGATGAAGAAAATCAGCAGCTCTTAAGCTACGTTCACATCACCCTCAGGCTTAAGCGATTACTTCCAGTGAAAAGTTTATGTAAACATACGTTTCAGGTTAACATATGCAAAACTCTTGTGTTCAGTCATTGCTACGCGAGTTTCTATGACTGTTTATGGGCTCAAATTACAAAACATGACTGAACGTGCATTGAAAGTTGAACCAGGTCAAACTTTGACCAATCAGGGACCTGGATTTGGTTAAGACAGGATTCAACAGAAATGCCAACTGTTTGAAAGTTGAACATAAAGGAGAAACTGGAATTATATGACACCAAGTCTTTATTTATCGGAATAGAGCTGTGAAAGAAAAAGTCCAGAGCAAGATCTACCAGATTTGAACCACTTTGGATTTTGGAAATGGTTTATTTCAAGCAAACAAAGCAAAAACAATACCAAAACTGAGACAAACAGATAATTAGTCATAAAATTGAAAGGAAAATACGTCCGCATACACCTGTAAGTAATTCAACTTTTAAGTAACTATTTAAAATTGTTACAAGAAGTTCAGTAGATTGCTTGAGAGGGAATGGGAGGAAGAGATTTTTTTGAGGAAAGCGGTACTTAACTTTAAGTTTTTGGTTTTATTAAAAAACACAGATTCAGGTAAAAAAAAAATCTATAAGTATCAATACAGCACATGACAAAGATGAAGTACACAATGATTATGTAAAAAGACATAACGATATTTTTAAAATCATCATAACTTTGGTAGATCAGTATCAAAAATCTGTGCAGATTATTTTTTATTAGAGAAAATATCTATAAAAACAGGACAATTGAAGATATGATTTTTACAAAATACGTATTTGATCATCATCAGAATGTATTAATTTAAATCACAGATCAAGAAACAAAGTCAAGTGATATAATTAGAAAGCAATGACTTTAATCGTCTTCGATAAGTGATTTTTTTTTTTTCCTTTTCATTTTATTTATTTTTTGGGTCTGTCGGTGTCCTTGTCACAGATGATCCGAGTTACAGATCTGATGATGAGGTAAAACAAAAGTCTATATTCTGTCAATTGTCCAAGGTTGGTATTCCTTCTTATTGACAGCCGTCCTTCTGGTTTTAACCAAGTTCTCTCCGCTGTAATGTCTGCAGACAGTGTTTGCTGATGTCCTCATCCTTCTGCAGGTGTTATCAGAGCTGCTCAATCAGTTGAAGTCAAATGTCTGCAGGTCAGAACTCTCTGATGTGAATCAGGGTCAAGGTTGACTTTTAGAGACAGAGCAGATCCCATTTGCCATGATTTTCTTGAAATTATGTTTGACTCTTCTATTTATTTCTGCATTTGTCTGCTCAGAGGTCCGTGATTGAATATTTCTCAAAGGCTTTCATGTAGTTGACAAACATAACCTTGGATTGGTCCAGTGGACAGAGTTGTTTAATCAAGATTTTCCACCCAAGTGTTCTGGCATGCTTAACCTTTTTAGCATTCTTTCTAGTCAGATGGTCAAAAGATAAACAGGAGATCATTTCCTTTGGTTCCTTAGATCTAGTTTGTGTTTTTGATTCACAAATCTGATGAGGATCACTGCTTAGTCTATGCTTTAATGCTCAAAATAAGTGTTGCAAAACTGTTGCTGGCAATCACACAGTTCTGATGATTGGCTGGAAGGTTTGCCTGATTTTTCTTTTTTTTTTCCATATCTGTAAGTGATTTTATTTTTGCGGATGAGGTTTGACAGCTCAGCCCTTCAGATCGCTCCACAGATTCTCTGTGGGATTAATCTGCTGGGATTAGCTCAGCCACTCCAGGACTTCACTGTTCTCCTTCTCTCTGTTACTGATGATCAGTCTGTGTCACCTTCATTTCCTTTTCCTGCCATTTTCGAATCTGACATTTCAAAAAACATTACATTTTAAGTGGGCTGCACGGTGGCGCAGTGGTTAGCGCTCTTGCCTCACAGCGAGAAGGCCCCGGTTCGAATCCCGGCTGGGACCTTTCTGTGTGGAGTTTGCATGTTCTCTCCGTGCATGCGTGGGTTTTCACCGGGGACTCCGGCTTCCTCCCACCGTCCAAAAACATGCTTCATAGGTTAATTGGTGACTCTAAATTGCCCCTAGGTGTGAATGTGGGAGTGAATGTGTGTGTGATTGAGGCCCTGAGACAGACTGGCGACCTGTCCAGGGTGTACCCCGCCTTCGCCCATCAGTGGCCGGGATAGGCTCCGGCACCCCCGCAACCCCGAAAGGGACAAAGCGGTCAAGATGCTGGATGGATGGATGGATTACATTTTAAGTATTTTTTTCTTATTTAAAAAAGAATAAAATTTATTTTCTACCCTCTACCTGCAATACTTTTCATTTATCTAAGCAAACTTAAAAAAACAACAGTAAAATACGTTTTTTGTAAGACATTGGGAGTAGAGGACAGTAAGATAAGTAGGTTATGGGTCAGTGGGTAAGAACAAAGATGTTGGAGAAAACAAATGTTGCTTCGATGTGAAACAACAGGAGCCGACAGTGTCACACTGTGCACAGCCCGCCCTCATACTGAAAATGACAGAGCAGATTGGATATTCCACACTCTGAAAGTTTAATGTCATTTTGTTCCAAAGCATGCATAAAACATTACACAAACGTACAAGCAAACAGCAATTTTCAGTGCAAAGATCTGCTTAGTTTGTTTGCCACAGCTTGTTTTTACATGATATCTGAGAAATTTGTTAAAAAACATATATATATAGATGTGTTTTTTTTTTTCTTTTCAGTGAGCGTTGCAAACTCCTGCGACATGTTTGTCTATTCCCCCCCAAGTGTTTGTCATATTGTGTATGTGGAGATAATTAATTAGATCTCCGCTGGAATCACTCAGACAAACACTTCCCCAACAAAGCAGATATTTGGTGTGACAGCACCGCGCATGAGAGACGGCAGCTCAGCGTTCACCTTCCTGCTTTTCCTCCTCGGCTGACTCGCTTTAACCAAATTGGAGCTCTGCAAGTATAGTTTGTTTTCATTCCAGGTTGTGAATGAAATATACAATATCTGTGTTTGAAGGCATGCAGCAACACGAAGAATCTTGTTGCTTTTGGTGTTAATTGAAGTCGACAAGATGGGTGCTTTCTTTGTGTTTCTGCTTCTCTACTTAAAGGATTATATACAGGACAGGAAATCATGTAAACAATGCATAAAACAAGTGTTTCCAATGGTTTTTCAAACTCTAGGAAGCATCTAGCTCTGCAAGCTTTTCTTCTACATGGTGGCTAAACTGAACCACTTTGTGATGGTATCATTGTAAAATACAAATGAGTAAAGAAAACAACACAAAATACAGAAATATGACAACAAAAATTCCCATTCTGATCATCTTTTGATCTATTTTCAAAGCATTTTTGGTCTTTTATTGATTATTATAAATTTTTTACGCAAAATCAAAAAAGCTGTGTTGTGTTCTAGGACACAGTTCCTACAGATGCTCCTAATTCACAGTGATTTGAATAAAGAAATATTCAGAAATGCAATTGTGAGCTTAATTTTCTCAATATATGTCCTCCATCATCAGAAAATGTCACCAAAACATATTAAAAACACTATTTTCACTGGAGAGGTTCTTCAAATGTAACGCCTAAATGTATTTACTGTAGATGAATCCCTTTGGGAAAATTCAAACCTAATTTATTTTAGGAGTAACCTATTAGTAATACAGTGATGCAGAAGATCTAACATTCTAGCGTTATCACACATTTACTTGATTACAAGTGAGCAAAATTCAGATAAGCATCCCTTTCTTTCTGCTTCACAGCAGTTCCTCCGTCCCCAGACTCTTTTGTGTCCAGTAGATCTTCTATTATCCTCAAACAAAGACTCTTTTGTGGTGAATTACAGCCAGAAACAAGAGGCTCGCATCGCCTTCTCACTAGTAATTTGTGTCTCTATTAGACGGTTCTGTTCGCCGCGGTTTAACGGTCAGAGGCGTGTGCCCAGAGGTCAAACTGGGGTCAATCTTTAACTATGACAGGTCAATATGGTGGTAATAAAGACGGATGAGTTTGTTGATTTGATTTGTTGAGAGGAGTGCTGCATTGAAAGCACGTGTTGGCACAGACAGCATCTACCTCGCACACATATGCAGAACATGTAAACAAACCAACAGCGGCAAACAAGGTCACGGGCTGCATGGGTTTGATCAAAGCGCAGCTCCAGCTGAGTGGCGTGGAGACGGTGCTGCAGCGGAGGAGGATCTGCCACAGAGAGGAGGCTGATAAGTCCCGCTCCACATTCATGACACAGACGAGCAAAATGTCCAGCTCAGTGGATTTCCAGCATCTACGCTAGCAAAAATGAGACAGATGAATCCCTCTTAAGCTGCCCCCCCACGCTCCTGTTTACGCTCCACAATACAGCAGGATCACAGCAGGGGGGATCTGTCAAAGTCTTGAAGATGTTTGCCTTCATTATACCTTTTTCAAATCCCATTATGTAAAGATGATTATAAATGTGCGACAGCACTGAAAAGGAAAAGGTCATCGAATGCTGGGAGCTCACAATTGAATCTATGAGGGGTCAGAGAGACAGTGAAGTATTGAAGTTACAGGGAAGAAAAGGAGAATTTGATATTTGTAAAACATTGTGTACAGAAACTTGTCAACTAATAGTGTTTTCTTAAAGTTTTTGTGACTTTTTCCACATTTATGCATTATAAGGTTTATGTTACATGTATTTGTTAACTTCAGTTCACTTACTTGCACAAAAATATGTTTCATAACCACACAAGCAACAAATGTGCAAACAAGAACACAACACGGCTCATTACTGGTCTGCAACCTGCTGCTCCAGAGCCACCACTCTTTCTTTTGCTACAGAAAAATAACATAATAGTATTATTTCATTATATAAGTTAAGTTTATAAATGTATGACTGAGCAGCACCTGGAAGAGAAACTAAATGTTTTTACTTGGGCTGGGAATCAATTAAAAGAAATGGACCAATTTATCAAATTTTTACATTATTTTTCAACCACTTATCTGCAAATAATCACAACATGAAATCACACAAAACTGTAAATATGTAACATTTATTTTTAATTAACCCAGAAATGTAATTTGTGTTCAAAACACATCAACAGTAAGATAAGTAGAACTCTGTAGACCTCCAAGAAAGTCGAGGCCATGCACTACACCATGGATCAAATTGTCAATTTTTTTGTGAAAAAGCCATCTAAACAAAAAAAATTACAAGACTAAAGTACTAAAAACCGATTAAATATTTACTGCTTTTACTACAACCACAGTATTATTATTTGTATGTCAGTATTTCAACGCACGCTGTGGACTGAACCGCCGAGACAAAGCGAAGGATTGCTGCTCTGTGAGGTTTGATTAATTTGCATTAATACATTTTAACGCGTTCATTCTTTTTTGAGTAATCTCGTACATTAATGTGTTAACTTTCACAGCCCTATTTTCTACACCCCTGCTGACTACATCTTGTTTGCTCTGTGCTTCCTCCTAGAATACACTGATTTCAAATACTAAGCAAAACTTTGGTAAAAAGTCCGATCCTTTATTAGTTTAAAGCTCATATTATCTTGTGCTGTCCAGAGCTGCACTAGGATGATCCCATCTGGCACACGGCGTCTTTTATTTTGAAAGGAAATCATACAAACTTCAGTCAAACGTAAAAAATAATTTTACATGTTAAAAAAAAATGCTGTTTTTTTCATATTTTTGTTTTTATTCACCCCACAAAAGAAAGATAATTCGTATTTATTACTTAAAAAGATACATTGTAATAAATGCAAAGCAGTATCAAAATAAGACTTTTTTACAAAGTTTGGACATTATTTATTGATTAGGTGCAATTAATACTTAGAGCATTTTGCCGGCTGTCCGCTCTGATCACAAACCCTAATCAGACGGAGGAAACTCAATCTGAAGATGTTAGAATGCAAAACAACTTCTGGTTGAAAAGGTGAACAAGCTAACTTTTCCATTTTTTAATTTTGTTTCATTTTCTGTTATTTTGGAATGACATTTTGGTATCTGTATTTTATCTTTCTAAAATGTGATGTTTTTTTTATTATGAATTGTTTTTCTTTTTTAATTGTCATTGATCTCTACCAAATATTTTTGCTATGACTGATTTACAGATGTAATTTGCACTTAAGGGCCACCGTACCACACCGCCCTATTTGTCACATGGTACCACGTTTAAAGCTTTCTCCTAAAGTCACTAGACTGTCTGAAACTTTAAAAAAAAAATGAATTTTTCGTCCTTGACTGCTCATTCTTTTTTTCTTTTTTTTGTCTTTCTTTACAGTTTTTAGCATGAACACAAAACGCATCCAAGAATTCACGTTTTCAGACCAGCATGCTAACTAGCATGCTCACTTATCCAGACTTGCTAGCAAAAATAGAAGTGTGAACGTCTGATTCCAACACTTACAGCTGGTGTGCGATCTCACAGTCTCAGTGAAGATTCTACCCAAAGCAACTGAAGGAAAGGTTTGCTAACGTTCAGACGAGGACCCTCCGATGTTCTGCCTCCTCGATCCGCTGAAACTGATAGCCAGGTGGTTTTAATATATCGCTGCGGAGTGCCAGAGCATGAGAGAGTTTCTTTTTTTCTTTGGCATGGTACAGACTGACATGAGGTCCCTGTAACCCACTGAGCTAAACCCTTTTAGTCTGTCACACACACACAGGAAGCAGAAAGATTCTGAATTAGCTTCAAATGAGTGCCAGCTCCCAGGCTTAATGGCTGGCATGTGTTCAAAGCTTGTTGTTTTTTTTCTTTTTCAGAAGAGAATATATAGGTGCTGCTTGGACCGGGCCTCCATGTGGGTTTCAGATGCTCTGCAGTGAGAAAGCAGTTTTGGACATGCATCTCTGCTCCCGCCCACGAGCAGAGCGGATAGTGAGAGGATTGTACCTCCATACTGTCTTGCCAACTGTCAGTCTTGCAGTCCATGTGTTAAATCGGTTCCCCACTTTTGAGAATGAAAAGCAAACAAAATGTGGAGGCTGCGTATTATACGAGGCTGCAGCGGTAGAGTCTATTATCCTCAGGGATTTTATTTTGGGATTTTCTCAGATAGACATTTTTTAGCAACCTTTTAGCACTCTTGAAATCATCGAGTTCTATTTTGCAGCCTTAAGCCACAATCCTCAGTAACATGCGTTCAAGAAGCCACTTCCAATGTAAAGTCAATGTAAGTGCTCGTAAACGCTCGTTTTGGGAGTACAACACTCTTACTATGCAAGTTTTTACTACCGTCTTCGGGCTCCACTTTGATTCATCTGGTGAAGCCAGACATGACAACGTCTAAGTTCATTTTTCAAATAAAGATAAGGCCACTCTCCTGACATAATGGTTATCCGATTGCAACTAACTGAAGCGCTTGTGCTTAAATCATGAGGGATTTAAAGTCCCCTTATGACAATTTTTTAAATAATTAAAAAAAGAATGTACCCGTTAGTGTTTTTATTATGAAGTTTTTAACCAAAATCCCACAACCTAAACATCTTAAAAATAATATTTTCATGTTGATTTGAAGCGTCTGTTTCCAAAATGTCCTCTGAGGGGGCGTGGCTTTTGGAGCTGAGAAGAGTAGTGATCACCCGTCTAATTATGACAGCTCTGTGTCTCGCTAGCGTAAATCTTCACCGCTGCTACATAAAAACGTCGAGCAACATCGGTAATGTCCAGCCGTATGGTTCTGATCCGGATGTCAGTTTAGCTAATTCTCCAATGTTTATTGACGTTGCTGTGATCAATACATTCAATCATTGGTTTCTCAGAGTTCTTGATAAAATAATCAAAGCTAACATCAAAATGCTCTTTCATTGATTTACAATCCTTTCCAACTGCGGTCAAATGAGCCGCCGTTCACATTTCCGTGGTCACATCAAGAAGCTCCGTGGAGTCTGGTGGAGATTTTCCAGCGTTCTCAGTCCTGCTACTGTAAGTATTGGATGAAACTCACACCAAAAATCCAGTGATGCTGATTTGACCACAGAAATGTGAACGGCGGCTCATTTGACTGCAGTCAATGTGAAGATACCATCTTCTCTTCTCCAGAACCTGAACTAGACACTAGGAACAGATGAGGGTTTAGTGCATGTGCAGCAGAGCTGTTGATGGAAAGAAGATCATTCATTCAAACAGAGTCTGTCCAAGACAGTTTGATTGAAAGATTTTAAAGGAGAAATACTGAAAAAAACAAAATTATTTCTTGTTACATTTGTTCTCTTTCAGAAGTAAAATGTCACACCTACAAGTTCGGAACTCAAAAAACATCATTTTATTACAGAGGGACGTTAACCAATGGGAAGACTTTTAAAAAATAGGTAAAAAATGATTAGAGTGCAACTTTTGACAAAAGTGTGCAAACATTTTATGTAGATAAAGTGTTCACATTTAAAGATACTTTAATGCTCCATGTTATCTTGAAGTCCTGCAGATGCACTTTAGACCCACTTTAGATGGATCATCTGAAGACATATACCTCTGGAAAAGAGCTGCTGATGATGTTTGCATTGTTAGTGACTCCATTTTACAACTAAAGGTAATATTTTACACTGACTTATAAAAAAACGCTTGCAGCACAGAGAAAGGAAGTGCATTTACTAACAAGGGGATCTGGCAGACTTCTTATTTTGTATGGACTTAGTCTTTAGAAAACCCAACTTTTATGATAAATTTATACAGAGAAATCCCTTACTTTATAATATTATACTCTAAGAATAGTGCACTCTATTACTTTTAGTTTATTTCTTTGTATTCCCTGCAGAAGTAGAACAACTATTTGACGTAATAAATGTACTGCAAAGTATTTTACATTTAGATTGGAGGCGATGTACTGTAGTAATCCATCTGTTCTCTTATTATTGGTTTGTCCTGGCAACCCTGCTAGGCTGCAGCACAGGGCCTGGTTTTGTTACAACTGTAATGATTTAGCTTCTGTTTGGTACAGTAAATACTCAAATCTAGGCATTTTTGTCAATAAAAGTGTCTAAAAAAGGACAATTTTAGTGAAAAAACAGCCTATTAAATCGGCTTAAAAAGACTACCTCTACAATAATAAGACAAGCAGCTGTCACTCTGTGAAAAGAAGAAACACTTACTGTTTTAGGAGCACTAAATAAAGCTTCACAGAGTACTTTAGGTCAAACTAAATTTTAAAAAGTGAAACTAGCAATGACGAAAAACTGGTTTTGTTTGTGGCTTTTTTTTCATTCACTTTGATTAAGAACAAGAGGTCCTTTATGTGTTTCTCAGGCTTTGTTACAGCAAAAAGTACTAAGTTACTGCAAAACATTAAAATGAGCTCTAGATGCTCGTGGGCGGGAGCAAAGATGGAACAAGGAACAGCTCTTCAAACTTTTTCAAGCTTTCAACGGTCAATTTTCAAAAACTTTAATTCCTTTAAACTATTATAGAACCTGCAGGGGTTTTTTCACTGAGGACCTGAAAACACTTACTGTACATTTCTTGTTTCTTGGAAGGATCTCGCCGTGAGATTATTTATGGAAGACTGTGTGTCAGTAAAGCGGCTAAAACCTCTTTCCCATTGAGACAGACCCAGTATTCATGAAACTCAAAAGTATCTTGATTTTCCTAGAAAATATCCCTTTGTGGTTGTATCTTTTATTCCACTCATACATTGTCAGCATGCATTGTAACCTTCAAAATAATATTGTCTTGTTTTTAAAAAAATGAATATCACTCCAACTTCAGTCAGCTTGTATTTTGGTTTAACGCTTTTAAATCTCAGTATTCAAAGACACAGTTTATGTACTTTAAAATGGCATCTTGGAAAATAACTGATACTTAGTATTATGGCTGAATGAGGATTTTCATGTTAACTGTGCAAATGTTCAGAATTCCAACAATTTCCCTGTTAGATGAAGTTTCTTTCAAATTTTTGGCGGTTCAGTCGTCTCTAAATGTGTACATTTTTTGTTTTACATTTATTGTTGTTCAATTTTTAGGTGTTTCTGGACTTTATTGGATTTCCACCCTTAAGAAACTTTTATTTTAAAGGTTTAAATGTGAGATGGCGTTTAGGTTACTGCAGTTATGTTGTCAACATATTGAAAATTATTTCAAAAGTAACACACTGCAGCATTTATTTTTTCAAAAATAAAACTGAACAAGACAATAACAGAAATGTTTATCACAGATTATTAGTCAAGAACTGATAAGAAATGATAAACAAATATGCATATATTCACATATACGTGTAAATAATTCAATTATAATAAGTATTACTCATAAATAGATATACAATGCATGACAGATAAATACAATAAATATTACTTTTCTCAAAAGAAGTTACATTTTAATACTTGAAAGGAAGTGGAAGGGAGCAAACTTATTTAATATCATCTGCTTTACTTAATGGTTTTTTGTATTAATTTGTATCATTATCCTGTTCTTTACTATGGAACTTTTATTTATACTTTACCAACATAAAAGCAAGTAATTAAAAATAATCGATAAATATCAATAAATCAAATGACAAAGATGAAGTAAATATTATTTACGTAAGTAGACAACATTATTTCAGGTTTCAATCCGATACATCACAGATCAAGTATAAAAAATAAGTGCATTTGGTTTGTTAGAAAAAAACTATGAAAATATTTGAAAAATAAATAATAATAGATAATCCTCAGGAGTCATTTATACAAAACATACATCAGGAAACAAAGTGGAGGGCTTATTGATATGATTAGAAAATACTTTCATGTTTAGTGTCAAACTGACTGCTTTTTATTATTTTTAATTATCTTGTTACAGTTGAACTAAGTTACAGATATTGTTATGATAATAAAAGAAAATATGCATATTCTGTCAATTTTCCAACTTTTATTCACAACATTGTCAGTTTTGTAATTACAAGTTTCATTAATGTTTTAACTAGTCCTGTCTGAGCAAACAGATCACAGCTGAAGGCCTCTTGACAGATTTTACTGTTACGACAGGGGGTTATGAATCTTCAGATACACGTATTTTTGTATTTGAGGATAAACTTCTTTTGTAATAATTACATTTACATACATAACTTGTTGGACTGGGAGAAGAGGACAAATAGAAGAGTGAAAAGTAGAGTGGGAAGTTAGAAGTGGGGGATAATGGTACAAGAGAAAGGGGTAAAAAATAGAAAGGGGGTAGAAGAGGTTAGAGGAGGATTGAAAATAGGAGGGGGTAGAATTAAATATGGGTAAAAAAGTTAAATTCTTTTAAAAAAGATTTTTTTAATTTCCAAATCTCTAAATATTAATATAAAAGTAAAACTTAAGATGAGAAAATAATACTACCAAAAAAGAAATAAATTGTATATTCTTTTTTTAACTGAATGTCACTTTTGTAATGTAGGCTTAAAAGTTTAAGGGCTTTTTCATCATTTCCATTCCTAAAAAAAAGCTCAAGCAGCTGTCAAACACACCCAACCATCATCAAAATGGTTTGAATCCATTAGAATGTGTATTTACACAAACTTTTTCAATAAAACACCAAAAACAACTGAAAGTGTTTTCATTGATTCACTGCAGCTTCATAGTATTCTTCAAAAACTCTTCACTATTAAATAAAGCTGTGACTTTTTGAAAACCCTGACCTTTGAATCTCTAAGAAATCTGACAAAACCCAAACTAATGACCTCGCTTACTTTCTTTGAGTGTAGCCGGGGTTTTTATAGACAGCATACTCACAGTTCTTATCATTACTGCATCACAGGTTCACAAGCTGGAAGAAAAAGGTCACTGAAACACATCGGTCTAACATTTACAGACTCTAATAAGCAACAAAACAAAATGCAAAGATTTAAGCCTTCAGGAAATCCACCAAGGCCATCTTTCACAAGAGCCCTCCATTCAAACTATTTCATGTTAAGTGCTCAACCACATATTTGATAGATATGTTGCCATGCAACCTTTGTGCATTTACTGATGCTGCAGATGAGATTTATCCATCATTTATCATCTCAGTCACAGTAGCACAACAGCATCCATTCAGCTCTCTAGATCACGAGTAAACTGGAAAAAGCTGTTTCTGTGTAATGCTGGGAAAAGGGCACTTGTTTCTGTTCAAAGAAGCCCTTTTTTCAAGTTTATTCTACATTTTTAGTTAACTGCGACTTACTCGGAATTGTAATCAATGGAAGGGTTCAATGTGTCTCATCTGAAGGCTTTAAATCTATTTAAAAAGCTGATGAAAAATATTCTTTAAAAAGGTTAAATGCTTGAAACATTCCATAATTTTAAATACCTTTAATTTTCTTTGTGAGGTCAATTGCCTTTAACACATAAAGTGTCAGAAAAGTGGATTCTTTTTTAATTATTATTAATCAATTTAATAATTTATTTGCTTGATCTCCAATTTTTGGCTATTTGGTTTTGGACTTTCTTGGAAATATCTCAGAAACAATTAGTTGGCTACTTTTTTGTAGCTACGTTTTTTTCTCAATCAGCCTCCAGTGGTCATTTCAGGTATTGCACTTTTGTGACTCCTCCACGCGGACTGCCTCCCGCCCCTTCTTTTGAGAAACCAGAGGGAATCAGACTAAAAATGAACCCGTGCTGTAATGAGATTTAAAAGACATCAAAGTCGCATTTATATGAGGGAGAAAACTGAAAATGGAGATGAATGAAAAAGAGTTTTGTCATGCAAAAACCCCACTGTGTTGATGAATGCGAGCAGCTCCCATCGTGAGATGAACACAATGGAAAGACAGCCTTGAAAATGTGTTTATGGTTATGTTTTGAACATAAAAATGCTTGTTTTCACATTCAGACATGAATCACATGGAGATAAAAGACAGACAGAAAAACAGGTAACTTCAAGCTGCTGAAGATCAAATCAAAATATGCCGTCAAATGAACAAAACTGAACTCTTTTTTTATAACCTCGTCTTTCTTTGGTGAAATGAAAATCGTTTTTTTTTACTCCTGGTAAAAAATAAAATCAAAACATGAAAATTTGTCTTGAAGAAATTCTTGAAACCAAAGTTTTTTTTCTAAAACAAATTGTAACAATCTTTTTAAAATGGAATTTAAAACCCTTTAAAATGTGTTGTTATTTTAAGATGACGGCCATTAAGAATGTCTTCTACAAGTATCCATCATCTGCCATTTTTGTTCATGTGACCACAAAACTTTGGTCCCTCCAAGAAGCTGAAGGACAGTGGATGGGAATCATTGACTATACATGAGTACTGGACCAAGTTAGTGTGACGTCATCCATATGACTTACTTCCATCTCCGACCAAATTAACATCAATCAATTAAGAACTCAGACCACTTTTTAGCCGGTGTGGATATTTGTGTCGATTCAGTTTCCAATAAGCACATATGAAATCTTTTACGACCTTACCTGTTGGGAGACAGGTGTCTTGGCTTCTAGGAGCCAGCGGGTATGTCCTGTTTGGAATACCAAGTCCTCCTACTTGGTGACTCCACTTCAATCAATGATGTGAAGTGGAGCTGTCAAGAGTAAAAATCTATTTACGCTGTAGTGATGATGAGCTCGGCTTTTCAATCCCTTACTTTTTTGCATTAAAAACACTTTTCAGGACTGGAGTTATCTTCTGCTGGCCTCCCCAAACTTTAATAGCATCAATGCACAGAAAGAAAATTGGAATACATGTAAAAAAATATATATATATAAGTAACAAACTTCAAAATGTAGCTCAGAAAAGCAGGAAAAGTATCCTTAACTTTCACTGCCTCCTCAAAATGTATAATATCTCATATCTAGGTATGTTTAAAAAGTTAAATTATTATCCATTAACAAACTCACTGGAATAAAAATCAAAAGATTACATCATGTAGTTCAGAGAGTTTTTGCAAGACGAGTCAAATGTTTTTTTTTCTTTCATTTAAATCATCCTGCAGTTTTAACAGCTCTTAAGCTACGTTCACACTGCGGACTGCAACGCTGATTCAAGCGAACACTCTCAATAATAAAAGCACAATTTAGGCTTCCACATTAAAAACTAATTCACGCATAGCTTTGACGTGGGGCAGTTGAACACACGTCACAAGTTAAACCTGGTTCAACTTTGACCAATCAGGGACTCAGATTCAGTGGGGACGTATGGATGGTGTCCATTTTAATTCATAGAAAGGCCATCCGTTTGAAAACTGGTCATGGAGGAGAAGTTAATAATTGTGGTTTGTGCCTGAACCAAATCCTATGACACCAAGTCTTTCACATATCAGAATAGAGCTGTGAAAAAAAAAGTCTGGAACAAGATTCACAATATTTGTGCTGCTTTGACATTCTAGGCCTCTGATGGAGGACATGATACTCTTTTTTTTTTTTTTTT
>NC_050530.1:18251459-18300120 GCF_002922805.2 Oryzias melastigma | reverse complement strand
GGTTCTGTGTTCATATTCAGAAAGGTTTCGAGAGCTTGTTTGTAATTGGAGCTTTGAATAGGTAAATCAACTGGCAAATGTCACAGCTGCTGCCTTCCATTAAGAGCTTCTCTTTGTTTCTCCAACAAAGACGCCAACAGTCAGTCAAACGACTGAAAGTAAAAGGCACAAAATTAGGTTAAACTAACGGCAGAACAATAACTTTGGACCAAACATTTGCCCCTCCATTGTAAAACATCTGAAATGAATGAAAGGACTTTACATTCAAGACAATTTTGGCTTCAATCATTTGTCATTTTGAATTTCCTCTCATTTCTTGGGTGCAAATTTGAACAAATCAAAGCTGAAATGATCTTTTTTTCTCACAAACTAAAATGACATAAGAAACATTCTGTGTTGCAATATTAAATGTCAAATCTTTCAACTTAAATGCATTTAGATAAAGGTTTACTTTTTATTCTTGCAAATTATCTTAATAATTAACTGCATTTGGTTGTGTCTGTGACATAGATGAAAATATATGTGTTGGAATATAAAAAATATAGAAGATTTTTGCAGCAACCGGATGGACAGACGTACAGATGTATGGATGGATGGATGGATGGATAATGGATGGATGGATAGATGGATGATAGATAGACGTATAATGGATGGGTGGACGGAAGCAGGGACGGACAGATGGATGGATGGATGAATGATAGATGGATGATGATGGATGGATGGAGAGATGGACTGACGGATGGATTGATGAATGGATGAACAGACGTACGGATGGATGGATGGATAGATGGATGGATGATAGATGAATGTATAATGGATGGATGGATGGACGGATGGACGGATGGACGGACGGAGGGAGGGATGGATTGATGGATGGATGAATGATAGATGGGTGATGGATGGATCAATGATAGATGGATGATGATGGATGGATGGATGGAGAGATGGACTGAGGGATGGACAGACGTACGGATGTATGGATGGATGGATGGATGGATAATGGATGGATGGATAGATGGATGATAGATGGACGTATAATGGATGGGTGGACGGAAGCAGGGACGGACAGATGGATGGATGGATGAATGATAGATGGATGATGATGGAGAGATGGACTGACGGATGGATTGATGAATGGATGAACAGACGTACGGATGGATGGATGGGTGATGGATGGATGGACAGACGTACAGATGGGTGGACGGATGATGGATGGATGAACAGACGTTCGGATGGATGATGGATAGACGGATGATGGATGGATTGATGAATGGATGGACTGACGTACGGATGGATGGATGATGGATGGACAGATGATGGATATATGGATGGATGGATGGACAGACGTACGGATGGATGGATGGACAGACGGAAGGATGATGGATGGATGGATGATGGATGGACAGATGATGGATAGATGGATGGATGAATGGACAGACGTTCGGATGGATGGATGGATAAACAGACGCTCGGATGGATGATGGATGGACGGATGATGGATGGATGGATGGATAATATTTTAAAAGTAATAAAACAGTTGCAGAATTCCTCAAACTGTTTTGACTGCACTAGTTGAAAGGTCACCTAATGTGTGAACCCATATAAACAAATAGAAATCTTACTATTAATTAAAGACAAAGAAAAATCTCTCTATCGCATTATTATGATTTACTCATTCTAATAATGAAATTGTAGTCTAGCCATGAGCTGATGAGCTAAAACATTTCCTTCTGTAGTTTTTACATTTCATGATCATAACTCTGACCCATATTCTAATAATAATAATATAAGACATTGTTATCAAGACTGATATAAAAATAGGGCATTCCTGTGCTTTTAGGATCAGTGTTTCTGACATCCAGAGGTTAATCCAGTCTGTGACCTGTGCAGATTGTGTTTGCACTGTCTTTTTAATCTACTTTAATCTTGCATGGAAGTAAAGCTTTCAGTATTACACAAAGACACAACATATAAAGCACAATGTGGAGGTACATTCATACTGACTCAAGACCTGAAAAAACACAAGTTATACTGTAAAGAGACAAAAACTAAATAACATCATTTAAAACTCCACCATTTTTATTTGGAACATTTCTGTGTGTCTACATCTGCAGATGTTTGGAGTAAAGTTTGATTAAGTTCCACTTCCTGTTTGAAGCTGGTTTGAAAAGAAAACATTTAAGTCAGATAGCTAAGTAAAACACAATATAAGACTGAAACTTTGCCTAAAAGAGCATGGCTGAAAACAGTTTTCATCGGAGTGGGTCTTTAAATTGTCCTCAAATGGGCGTGGCATTTTGGAGAACAGGAAACACTGGTTTCTCATCAGCCTAATTGAAACCAGTGGCTGACACATACTGAACATCCCTCTGTGTGCAGTCAGAGGGACGGATTAGTTAAACACCTGTTACAAGTGAATGTATTTGTGAGACCATCAGGAGTTGGTGGTCATTCGACCCCCTTTTTTGCCAATTGTTATCTCTGTGGTCATCACCACACATGAACTTTGACCTTTGCCAAAATGAGTAATCACATGGAGAAAACAAGCATGACAGTAATGACCCGTTACTAATGCGATTGTAGACTTATGGATTTAATGGTTACTCGTCAATTAAAATACAACATTTCCATCTGCAGGATTTTCAAGGTGAAACTCAAAATAAACACATTTACATAAAATCACCCCCTAGCACAATTGTCATGGAGAAATATTTTCCAAGTCCTCATTACAGCACTTACATATGCATGAGTGTCTACTCTGCAAGAGCTCACACATGGACACAAACTCAAGTTACAACCTCAGACTGTTGACATGAATATTCTGGATGTTTGTCTAACAGATATTTGAGTACTTGATGGACAAAAATCCTAGACTGACTATAGAAACTTATTCCAAATGTTCAGTGTATTCAGACTGGACTTATTTGGTTCTCTTAAAGAGAACCAGAGTTCGTTTCCCCAGATAATCCAGAACAAATTTTCAGTCTGAATTCACCCAAGTGGTTCCTGGTCTCAGACCAGGAACTCTTGGACCTCCAGTGGTCTCTTGGACCCATCTTTTGAGGTAGTCTCGGTTCGTGAATACGCTTTGTGCTGGAACCGGAACTTGCAGCTATGCAACAGTGACTCATTGAAATGTGAACTGTCCCAACAAGGATTCCAAAGCTTAGAACTTCTATTATTCTTTCTCTGTTGACCCATTCCCTGGGGGAGCGGTGAGCTGCAGACACAACCGCACTTAGGAACAATTTGGGGGTTTAACCCCCCAATCCATCTCCTTGATGCTGAGTGTAAAGCACTAAGAGGTTGGTATCTTAGGGACTGGGTTCCATTTTTAGAGCCTTTGGATTTGAACTCACCACCTTCTAGTCTCAGGGCGGACACTCTACCACAAGGCTGCAGAGATGGTTTATATTATATTAATAAGTCATGGTCTTTCTTGAATGTTTGCAGAAGTCCTTATACAAAGAGATTGTGCTAATTCGCATTCTTGTATCAGTGTTTAGCTCATGGTATTCACACTGGACAAGCAGGGAGGGGCTCTTCTTCTTGTTCTTCCTGTTTTTCTACTGTTTATTAGCAGATGTCTGCCACCTGCAGTTAGAAGAGGCTTTGTACAAGCAGTGCAAATCTCACAAATCTTATTCCAGGCTTTTTCTTTAACAGCTCTATTCTATTCTATTCATATAATTCTGGCACAAACTGCAAATAGAACTCGAACGTTTTTAACGCAGCAGCTTAAAACACGCATTGAAGCACGTTTACATAGGCTTTTCCTTGGGAGTGGTCTCTTGAAAGCGCATTGCTGAGACCAGTGTGAACGTTCCTTTACAGATTCATCCACGGAGGTCAGGCCATTGACATAAATGGAGATGGACAAAGGGCTATGACATCACCGATAGTGGGCCAACGGGCACCCCAAGAACATGTTAAAAAGAGGCACCATGAGCAAGAATGATTATTCTGACAAACAGACGACTGACAAATAGCTGTTTATTTTTCAATAGAAGTCTATGGAATTTTGGCTTTCTGGGACCAGCGGGTACTTCCTGTTTGGAATGTGAGAGGATGATAAGTCCAGTTCTCTCTATGTACTAAATCATGTTGTAACAGCTCCTACTATAATAAAGGAAAGTAGTCAGTCGTGTCATATCTGTTCTATTTTCACAGTTCGAAACATCTGTTCTGCTTGCTGATCCAAAAATCAGAGTTGATGCAACAAAAACCAGACATCTGTCACTGAAAAGACAGATTTCCCATTTAGCCTTTGCCTGCTGATAGCCATTCATAGCTAAACTTTAATGGCTCCATTATGTTCATATTTTTGAATGAGGGTTAAGTAATGACTTGAATCTCTTAAGTCTCTGAATAAGTACCCCCCCTCCTGTTCGTCACAGTAGCAGCTCAGAAAAATGACATTTGAACTCCCATCCAGGTGCGAGCTCCTAAACCATCCATTTATTCAGCTGTCTCCAAAGAGCAGGAGAGACAACACCACGTTATCATTAACCTAAGAGCAGAGGATGGCTTTTAAATGGCTTGTCCTTCTGTTTATTTGTTTCTTAAACATGGAAGAAGGAATGAAATATGCAGCAGAAATAATCTGAAGAGTCTAAGACCCTTTTGAACAGAAAGTAACCGGATATTTTGTTGTGTATTTGAATATTGATGTAGAAGATACAAGAGACTCTAATCTGTGAACTGCAAAATATAAATGTTTTAATGTAAAATCTGATATATGATTGCCATTTTTTTGGTATTTTCCATATTTCTGGTAATATTCTCTTGAATGTTTTAGTCCTGTGAATCCCTCTGGCAAACCTGGGCTCCTGTAAAGTGCTTTATGAACAAACTTTGATGGATTGAAGTGATATTTACTCTCAAAATGAATCTATGCTTTGGACTGCGTGGTGGTTGGGACTGTTGGCATATATATATGCAGTAAAAAGATTCTGGTTCACATTCTAGCTGGGTCTTTTCTTGCTTGTTCTCCCTGTGGGTTTTCTGCTGGCCCTCAAGCTTTATCCTGCAGTGCAAAAAAATGCTTCATATTGTAGATTGATTAGGGACTAAACGGTCCTTTGTAAGGTGTGGTCCTGTAATAGACCTGCACCTCAGTGACCTAAAACAGAAGAATTTGGCCGTAATGTTAGATTGGAGGTGTGATTGGCAGTAAGCTAACTAGCGGGAGAGAGTGTAATCAGGTGGATGACAGGAAGTTAAGGCGGGCTTACTCTGTGCTAATAGTCGCATAACTCAGAAGTATATTTCTAATGAAAATATGTCCTAGAAAACAACAGTTTTTTATATTAGCCAAAAAAGCATATTTATAGTTAAAAAAATCAAAGGGAATGCTTTGAAAATACATCAAAAGATGATCAAAGTGGGTCTTTAAGTGGTTCTCTTGGATATTTTCACATCATAGTCATGGATGTTTTTAGTATTTTTTCACACAAAAAGGTGATTTTTTTTTTTTCTGCATACTCTCCTCCAAAGCTTTAGTCTGCAAATCCGCTGCTGAGAGAGAATGTTATTTACTAGAAAGGTTATGATCATTCTTCAAGGAAACGTGAAACATTTCAGGAAAATGCCGACCAACGATTGGATCATGAAAAAAACACATACGTAGAAAAAACATTTATCAATGCCAAATCCTTGTTTGCAAAACTTACAGATTTATTTTCATTTTTTTCCGAGCCGAACCGGATCAGTGTGTCACTCCATACTCCTGAGTAATAAATGCTAATAAGCAAAGATTGCATCTCCCCTATTAGAATATTGCCTCTGCTCATAAGTTGAATCTACAACACATGTTTATTACTTTCTACAGTCTCTAAAGATCCAAATAATTTCAAATTACACAGATTTATAATCACATTGGCAACACCTGTCCCTTCTTTTACTTCACTCCAAATGAAAAACCTAAACTTTCCTTTGGGACAATAAATAAAATTACCTTTTGCCTAGAAAGATATTACTCATAAAACTCTGTCTTTATGAGATGTGTGCTCACTGGTGGACAGCTGCTGTTTGAGGAGATTTTTTTAAATCCGTATTTTTATGATTACAGGAAAAAAAAACCTCAAATGTTATCTTTAAAAGTTTGATATATAAGGATAGGTTGGTAAAGTCTGAAGAGGGCTTTTTACTGTAAAACACGGTAATATAAGCATCATGCTGTGGGCTGCTTAAACAGAGCACATTTAGAAGACATACTATTAAAAACATAGATTGTTTGTATTATTACCCCAAGGTAATTAAAAAAAACATTTTTAATGGATTTTGTATTGGGTTGTTAATAGGTTAGGGGTTTTGGATCCTTGAGGTGCATGAAAGGGTTCAAATATGTTTTATTGGCTTTGTTACGTCACAAGATGCATAAAACTCCCTATAAAAATAATCTAAACAACGATTAAAAAAAAAAAAAGAAAAGGGAACATATTTATTAATTGTAAAGTTATGAATGCAACTTGTTTATATTTAGGCCTTGACAGAGCAGTATTAGGATTAGGAATTACTGTTTTATCATAGGAAGAGAGATGCTTATTAAGAGTTATTTTACATGAATTACTATGACAGATTGCTGTAAACATCACTGCCATGATCAAGTCAGTCATCAGGTCTGCAGTGATGCAAAACGAGTATTTGTCATCTCAAAATGTCATTGTCCAAATGCCCCATTAATTCAAACTATACAGTCACATATAAAGAACTGCTCTGTTTAGCGTGTCTAGATTGGTTGGAACTCCCATTAATCACAAGCACATGCAATCAGCTCAAAACTAAAAAAGCAAAAGGAGCAAACATTAAAAAAATCATGTACAAATGGGACTGAAAGTATGTCATTTTTGCTTCAATGTTGGATTTTCATTTTTATTGATTAATAATGAATTTATTTAAAGTAATTTTCAGAGGTTCAAACAGACATCAGAGAATCATACATTTTTTATTTGCACACTTAACAGCCTTGATTATCTCTGCAAAACACCAAAATGATTCCATTGTAATTCTTGAGTTAATGATTAAACGGATTGTTACACATCATTTGGCTAAATATTAATTATATTTTTGTTATAAACCTAATTTGTTTGGTAAAATAATAATTCTCACACATCTAGGGAATTAACAGATCACATTTGAATCTTTCATTAAATAATAGAATGTTTTTTTGGTCACAAACCTTTACAATATATTACTTTGAAGAAAAATCTATCCAAAAATTTGGAAAAAAATTTTAATAAGGATATTTATTAAGATATTTATTTACCAGTTTCATCTTTTCAATTGATTGATTTTCTCTTCTTGATTTGCTGTATTGAGATGATCCTCTGTGACACAGAATGTCTTTTATTTTGAAAGGAAGTCATGTGAAATCTCTGATAAAACATTTTCAAGTTTTGAGAAAAAAATTGTCAGTTTATTTTGCCAAAAAAAAAGTTTGTTTACAGTTCACCTAATAGTAACATTAATATAAAAAAAATAAATCTGTACCCTATTTTCCTAAAAAGTGAATAGGACTGTGGCTCCTGTTGGGTTGTTGTCAGTGAGAAATTGACCCAAATGGCTCTTTAAGTGTTGAAGGTTGCAGACCCCTGGTCTAGAAAAAATGTATGTATCCGAAGAAGAATTATCAAGTGCAGCGTTTTTGATGAAAAAAGATCTGTGGCTGCGATAAATATCTGAGTCCACTTTAGGACACATTCATATTCCCCTAGGCAATACATGTTCAAGCAGCCACTTCCAATAAAAATACTATGTACGTGGGCATTTCGGGCTTCTGCATTCAAAATTCTTGAGCTTTGACCAATAAGGGATTCAGATTAGGTGGTGATGTTTGGATGGCGTCCCTTTTAATTCACAGAAGTAGCAACTGTTTGAACATTGATCATGAAGAAGAAATGAATAATTCCCACTAGGTACAAACACATCTAGATATTGAAATCATACAGTGACCAACATGGCTCACATAAATGCAAATAACTCGTCAAAAGCGTAAGGACAATGACACTCAGTGCAAAGTATTGTTTGTGCCACCCCGCCTGCAGTACCGAACATTTCATTCTGGACCTGATCTTCTGTTTCTGACCCTGCTTATTCTCTGAGTGCTTGCTGCCTGCCCTGACCCTCGCCTGGACTCTGACTATTCTACTCTCTTCTTGGATGATCCCATGCTCATGATTGACCTCTGCCTGTCTGACCCTGATTTAGCTTTGTGGACTTTAGCTGTGCTGTCTGAACTAATAAACCTGTTGCACATGGAACCAGCTGTCTGCCCATTTGTGACAGGATGCTAAAAGTGCGTTAAAAAAAAATTTCTGGTGAGTGGGTAGCATTATACATAATAATGAGGTATGTTTACACTCAGACAAGTTTGATTTTAGACTACAGGTCACATTTTACACTTTCTTGATGCTTTAATGCTACTGAGCAGTGTCCTGCGTATCTAGGAGCGAGATTTTATGAAGAAAAGAGCAGTTCTGCTCATTGGAGACAGAAGATTAAGTGACAAACTGTGAAGAATCTAACTAAAGTTGACCTGAATCCATCGGTCATTTGTGCTGCCCAAAGATCAACCACCTGCAGCCAGCTTTGGACATCCAAACCTGCAAGAAGAACTATAGAAACCCTTCCCAAGCTTGGATCCTGAATTAGGGGGATTCAGGACAACATGCTTGCTGTCCACTGCTCCACAGTATTTCAGGAGCGAGCCGCCAGAAAAGAAATAACTAGTCTGGCTCCAGGGTAGGGTCTTGGTAACTTGTTGGGGGGGAGTAAGTGGATCCTGTAATATAAATGTTTTTGTTTGAATCGCCCTTAGTCTGGGGCCCGACTCCCAGGGCCAGCTTGAGATGGAACACCACCCGGCTACCGGCTCCTGGGGTCATTCAGACACACAAACCCCTCCACCACGTTAAGGTGTCGATTCAGGGACAGGATTGTTATCAGTCACCAGGCAGTCACTAACAATTACTGCGGAGAAACCAAAGTGCTCTGAGAAAACCCACAGGACTGCCATTCTTTATTTTACTTCATAATCTATACAATTTGGTGACTCATTTTATTTATTTGTTTATTTATTTACTTATATTTTACTCTATTAATTTATTTTTTATTCTATCTGTCTGTATATTATTATTTATATATTTTCCTCACTTATTATTTTTTTGTTTTGTTCCATTACGTCCTCTACTACTTATTTTACTTCAACTTCTAATTCAACAACTGTTTCTATGATTTTTTTTAAATAAAGGCTTCCATTTTAATTTTTTTTTTTTTTATGTAGGATCTTAGACCTGCCGGGATCCAGGAAACCTCTTTGGTAAAGCAGCTCGATGGTCTCCAAGTGCAGCTCTGTGTTGTTGGAACCTGTTGATCTTGATGACAGAAGGTCCCTCCAACACAGGTTGTCGTAGACCAGGGACTTGTCTTTGAGCAGGTCTGGCTGGAGTCGAGAGCGGGTGCCTCAAAGCAGTGCGCTGTGGTGGCTGTGCAGACTCTGAGGCTTTGGCTTTTATGGCTTCATTTTCTGCCAGAACTGCTGCATGTTCTGCTTTTGCTGCAACTGCTTTGGCCTCCAGGTATTTTTGGTCCTGGATTTCCAAATGTAGTTGTTGCTGATCTTTGATCTTATTGTTACACGACTAATATGATTGCCTCTGATATAGTCAGTGTCAGGAAAAATGCATAAAAATTATATTCAATAAAATATTGAATGGACCCTTTCTATGAATGATATAAATCAAAAACAGAAAAAAGGCCTGAACACATGAAGGGAATAGCTTAAATTTGGATCCTGGAGTTCTCTGTGACTTTAAACATTATTTATTTTACTGGAGTTGATTAATAAATGAACAAGTAAACATGTAGTTTGAGTCGTGTTGAAAAGTTTAAAAGTATTAACTCTTTTCATTATGGCAAAAAAATCCAATTTACACAATTTATTTCAGAATCCAAATACCTTTATGATTTCAAGTAAACTAAAGTACTAATGATTTTAATAAAATCATAGTCTTTTCAGTGTTGAGAGCTATAAAGTATTAACTATTTTCTCTATGGCAAAAAAAAATCCAATTACATAACTGACATCAGGATCTAAACAACTTTATGATTTAAAGTTGACCAAAGTAATTATCTTCATAAAATAATAAATTATTAAAGTTATTTTTCTAAATGGCCCTGTGACAAACTGGCGACCCTGTCCAGGGTGAACCCCGCCTTCGCCCATCAGTAGCCGGGTTAGGCTCCGGCACCCCCACGACCCCGAAAGGGACAAAGCGGTAAAGAAAATGAATGAATGAATAAATGAATGAATGAATGAATGAATGAATGAATGAATGAATGAATGAATGAATGAATGAATGAATGAATGAATGAATTTTTGTAAATTAATTTGAAGTATGAATAGTTTTTTTTAGATAATACAAAAATTAGCCTGCGTGAATTAAAAAAATGTAAATCAAGATTTTTAGTTAATGATTTTAGAAAAATGATAAATGAGAAAAGTTATGTTTTTAAAAAGTTCATGTACTCTTAATGTAAATTAAATTCATGTATTGATAGAGTTTTTTAGATAAAATAGAAATGAGTCTGAGTGAGTGATGTAAATTAAATTAATTTCAATTAGGTTTTTTATTTAATGATTTAAAGAAGATTATAAATGAGAAAAGTTTTTCGATTTTTTAAAGTTCAGGACCTCTTTTTGTAAATTAAATTAAATTAACTCAAGTATAGATAAAGTTTTTTTTAACATAAAAAATTGTCTGAGTGATGATGAATTAAATACATTTAAATTAAGATATGTATTTAATGATTTAAATAAAATTATAAATTAGAAAAGCTATTAAATGAAAACAAGTTCAGCTCATCTTTTTGTAAATTAAATCAAGTATAAATAAAGTTTTTTACATAGATAATGTTAAAATGGGTCTGTCTGAATGGAGCAGATTTGAATACATTTTAAATTACGAGCTTTAAAGAATATTTTAATAAAACAACACATTAGGAAAGTTATTAGACTTTTTTTTTCAAAGTTTTGTTCCCCTTTTTGTTAATTCAATTTAAGTGTAAATAAAGTTGTTGTGGGGAGTAATATCAAAATGAATCTGCATAAATTAAATTAAAATAAATTCCAGAAAAGTTTTTTTCCCCCCGATTTTTATCACAGCAGGTCCTCCAGCACTGAGGAGGATGAGGAGGCGCAGTGACGATGGAGCCAATAAATAAGGAGGGCAGAGAGGCGCGCGGGCAGAGGAGGCGCGGCGCGTTCGTGTGTACAGCGCGTGCTTTGCTGCGCAGCTCCTGTAGAGAGCGGTAGATAGTTTTAATAAGTGCTTACAGCGCTCCTCTTACTGTACTGTATTCAAGCGGAGGGAGGAGCGAGCGTGTAGTATTTCTTTCTTTTCTTTTCTTTTTTTTTAGCTCCTTTTCTCCACCTTGTCGTTGCAGTTCATCCAAACGCTGCTAGAAGACAACCGAACTGTCCGCTTTTGGCTCTACGGCTCCTGCTCGGGAGGAGGACGGGGAGCTGTG
Source organism: Oryzias melastigma (assembly GCF_002922805.2). Classification (NCBI taxonomy): domain Eukaryota; kingdom Metazoa; phylum Chordata; class Actinopteri; order Beloniformes; family Adrianichthyidae; genus Oryzias; species Oryzias melastigma. The sequence goes on along the minus strand of NC_050530.1, from coordinate 18,288,591 downwards.
CGCCGCAGGAGGGGAGCTTATTTACGGTACGACGCTCAGCGGCCAGGCGGACGGCTACGTTCGGCGTGAGGAGGGTACGAGAGTGGCCGACACAAGTTGCAGCGGGCTGGGGGAGAGAACCCGGCTGACTTTCTCCCGCTTCCGCCTCGGTGCCCTACTTTCCACGCGGGTGTCCACCACGCCGCGAGGACTGGAAGTGACGGTGAGTATCGCCGCCTCTGCTTGCTAGCTTGTGTAGCCCGGGCTGGCTTTGACAGATCGACCCAACAGCCATCATGACGGCGCGCGGGGCAGCACGCGGGCTCCAAAGGCGCTCGTGCCCGCTCCCCGTTTTCGGCGGAAAACAGGAGCACGCTGGCTGGCACGGAGGGGGCACGTTTGGTGTATTTTTAAGGCCCCGGAATTGGAACGCCTGCTTACAGTCAGGAGCGCGCTTAGTCCAGTCACGCATGCACGCGTGCACGCGCGCGGACACAGATGCACTCCGTCCCAACTTGCAGTGGCACACCTCCTGAAAGCAGCATTTATGTAATCTAGTGGTTTTGTTCCGCCGAATTAATGTGGTTTCAGACTTTCTCTCCTTCAGCTGTGAAGTTCCTGTTCTGGCATCGCAGCCAAAACTTTTTTTTTATATTAATGCAATTTATTTTTACTTTAATTTAAAAAAAGATAATAATATTTAGAGCTATTACAAGCAAAACTGTTATATAACAATACAAAACATAGCGGTAAAATCACCAAAATAAAAGCTTGTATCTCCATGTTGAGCTCAAACAGCTTTGAACCTGTTTAAGGACATCAGACTGGACCATCTCAGGTCATAGAGAGTACCAGAAGGTCTTCCTGCTTAGTACAGTTCTTACCAAAGAAGAGGCAGTTATGGCGATCCCGGCTTGGGAATGTCAGCTATGACAGTAAACTTGGAGAGACATGTAAGATGACAGATACGATGGCAGAAATCCAAGAATGGACTTGTAAACAAAGTGATACCGGTGTATGAGGCTGCGCGTGTGTAATCGAAGTAAAATACCAAGAGGATTTAGAAAATACTGCACAGCAGGGATGCAACGATTACATTTTTTTAATCACGATTTTGTTTTGTTTTTTGGGTTATTACAAACAACAACAAATCTTAAAAATCTTTTTAATTTATTTGTTTATAAACAAGTAACAACGAAGAAAAATATGTTCATTTGGCTTATACTAAGCCTGGCATCATGTAAAAAAAGCAATAAAATGCTTCTTAAATTTGCACTTTCTGGTAGGGTTGCATCAATTCACTAACATATGGTTCGGTTTCCGATCGAGAGTTGTGGAATCCCTAGAAAACATTTAGAAAGTGTTTGCACATGTGCACATTCCGGTCTTTTTGAGAGTTGTGGGGTATTTTTTGTCACAAATGCTCCAGTTGAGATGCTAGTTTTGATAAACTTTCCCCCAATTTTCCACCAGAGGTGCTTTCCAGTGAATGCATGAAGTCAGTCCTTTGCTTTTTATCATTCCGTCAACCACCCTCAGTCCAGGGGGTGTCAGGGGTTTGATCGCCGATCATCAATACAACAGTGACAAGTTGTTGGGCACGTTTGCAGCCGCTCGCCTTCAAATGCCTTCATGGCCGCATGACAGCAGCAGGAATAATTAAATCTCTCCGTGTAATCGGCGCGCTCAAAGGCTTGCCAGGGTTTCCGCTCTCTGCTCGTTTTTTTCAAAGCGACCAAGGGGGGGCAGAATGTATTGATTTTAGCTGAATGCATGGATTTCTCCGTCAAGATGGGTAATCGGTGGAAAAAAAGGAAATCATTTGGGGTGATTTTTTTTTTTTTGTCTTTTGAATTACTTTCCAACCGACTCAGCAAAAATTTGAGAGGTATTATCTCAAGCTGCACCAGCCAACGTTGGGACAGAAGGATATTTAGGGTTCTGGGGTTTATTTATTGTGTGTCAACACCAGGAGTTGGATTTAGAAACTTTCCATTGATGTGAACCAAAACAGAGTCAATCCAGGTTACTTGGCTGTTATATCAGCTGGTTTTGCCACAGATGCCTCTTCATTAATCATTAGCCATCCGTTTAAATGGCAGTGCACTGTCCTTGGGTTGATGATTAGCCATAGACAAATTTGTCACTCAGGTATGAACATGCTGCGGAAGAATCCAATCTTAGAGGGACCAAGTGCTCTCCATCAAGAGGGCAGCCGTGTGTTTGTCTGGGGTCTTCCTGCAGAAACCAACGGTAAATATTTAATTCAGTCTAAATACTTAATCTTTGCTCAAGAGTTTGTAAAGTGAGGTCAGCATACAACCTTATTTGACCCTCTTAACCCTTGATCTACCAATATCTGACCCCAATTAGAATCAAAGCCCCAAATAGTTCCCATATTCTTTGGAGTACAAGTGGCATTTTTGTGTAATTTGGCCTGAGTGTGACTTGTGTGATTAAGAAATAAATAAAAATAGCAACAACTGCTAGAGGGCACTGTAGGTGTGTGTATCAGTGTTTGATACTGACAAAAATGTAAAAGAAGAAACAGTAGTTTTACCTTTGTTTCAAAGGGACAGAGGATAAAAAGTTTTACATATTTCATGATTTATGGTGATATAAAGAATTTAGTTGACTTGTTAGCGTGTTCTTCATGCTGTAGTTACCTGAATAATTGTTCATATGTTGCACTAATACACTAGATTCCTCCTATTTTCTATGAAGCTAAACATGGTAGTGAAGCGTACATACATATTCAATCAAATACTGTTATGTATTCTGTTAGGATGAAATTCCCGTCCTTGATCCTGTGTTGTGTTCATGTTCATGTTTATTGGTTTAGTTTGTCATTTGTACTGTTAACACAATATAGAGTATAAACAGGCAACCAATAAGAAAAGAATAGGCAGAAGCTTGCCTTTCCTTGAAAACTCGACAAAGTCCATGCTGATTAGCGGTACGATGAAATAGATACAATTAAACAAAAAACAATTTACAAACGGATACAAGTAAATCAAATTCATATGTCTTTCATTTATAAATTTATGTTTTAAACTTTTTTTAAACCGCCAAAGCGTTTTTTTCCTTAAGTATTTTCTTGAGCATTTTCATTGTTAAACTTGTCCATTAATCTGTACTGAACCGTACCTCTCGGAGGGGCCCCCATTGGTTGTAACGGTTGGAACCAGAACTGTTAGGGGTGGAGCCGCTGCAGTAACCCTTTGATTGGCAGAAAGAGATGACGACATTGGAATGTGCCTATTTTGCGCTTATGTAAGCTAACATTTCCAGCGTTTGCCCGCGCAATCTTCTTTCAAACAAGATTAAAGTCCTGTTATACACGATGTCCCAGAAGTAAAGCAAGAAAATTAAGTGTTGCTGAATGACCTCCATTGTTGTTGCTTTTCTAATCGTTGCACTACAACGACATGCTAGAGGTTTACACCATGCGTGAACCGTGAAAACAAACCGCTCAGTGGAAACGAGGCTTTATAGTCCAGTGCGACTTGTGATTTGTAGTTTTTTTTCTTTATCATGCATTTTTTTTGGCTGCTGCAACTTATATTCTGCAGCGACGTATAGTCCGAAAAATACATTACATGTATGTTACTGCGTAAAAATGGCCTCCAGGTTGGTGAGATGCAAACATGTGTGACAGTACATGCATACCGACAATCACAGTTGAGAAGAATCAGAGGTTCCCAGAGCTTTGAGATCCCATAGGAAATGCTTGGGGTCTTTTTGACCCTACTTAACCCTTGTACTATCTTATGGGCTCCAGATGACCCAAGCCTTACATTGACGTGTTATCCATCCCATGAAAAATGTGGATGAAGGTGGACAGGATCTGCAACAGACACCAGTGAAAATCAAAAATCAATGAATAAAAAGTTCAGTGTGCTGTCTTGTGGGGTCCAGATGACCCCACTCCCAACGCCAACATACCTAGAATAGCAAAAGAATTATAGCAAAAATTACAATTTCTTAAAATGTTTAAATTTATTTATTAAAAATGCAAAGACCTAATATAACTAACAGAATATATAAAAATATACTTTTATTTTCAAAGATTTTCAAGAATAATAACCCATGGGATCATTTTGACCCAGAGTCCTTTACTCTCTGCCAGCGTCTATTACTGCGACCCTATTCCCTCTTGTCTTTTCCTGCCCCCGCCCCCATCATCTCCGTTCACGCTCCCCTTCGGAGGGGCAGACCTCCAGCACTCAAACAGCATCCTCTTATGTAACCCCTCTGTGTGCAGCTGACGTCAGAATCCGAAGCCGCTTCCACATGATGTCAGAGCTGTCTGGAGAGGCAGAGGGCATGCTGGGTAAGGTCGGCATGTCGGGAGCTATTCCTGTCCTGAGCGGGGTGTGAGGGGGGGAAAGGCGCGAGATTTGATGGTTGTTTGTGTGTCCTTGAAGGAATGTGGAGATGTTGTTGTGTTCCTGTTCACCGAGATGACTGTTGCAGCAACCAAACCAGTTATTGTGCCGGTGCAGGGACATCTTTGACTGTCTTATCAGAACATGGTGCCACCATATTGATTTTTGCAATTACCGTGTTTATTGGTAAAAACACTGTAGATCAGGAAATAGGATGTATTCCACTGCTTAGGATTGTCTCCACACGCTTGTCAGTCTCATGTTCAGCGCGGTCTCTGTTCGGCTGACTCTTGAGGAGGATGAGCCCGGGGCTCTTTCAGATGTTGCTTGTGACTTATTAGATCATAGCTTCCATATGGAAAAGACTTGCATGAAAGTTAAGCCAGAGCGAAAGCAGCCAAGCACAAAATGTCATCTGATAATCTGACGACTGCTGTGTAACTCGTCTAATTGATGCTGCGGTTTTGTGCACGACAAACAGTTTTTTTTGATGGTTTTGGTAGGATTTTTCAGCGACATCTGTTCTTGTTGGCTGAACGTAGCTAATCCAGGTGACCAGCAGGAAGAAGTGCACGATAGAAACCAAAATCTATGAAGTTCTGGTGGAGAAACATGTGAAGATGTGCTCTAAAAAAGAAAAATGAATGCTCCTTTTGTTGAAATAAGCTGTAGTAACCAGCAGTTAATGACACTTCTGCTGCTGCAGGGATGAGACTCGCTGAAGTTTAACTGAGTATTTTTATTGTGGAGTATTAAAAGATCAACATAGAGTAAAGTGGCTGCTGTGACCTGACAGTGAATGGAATTATGAAGGACAGCAGTGGGAATTAATTAAAAAATAATATACATGACTTTAAGGTCGGTCCATCTGTCTGTCCATCCTTTTCTGAGTCATAGGGTTTCTGTTGCATGGCCACACATTAACACACCCAGGGACAATTTAGAGTCACCAAATAACCTATGAAGCATGTTTTTGAACTGCTGGAAGAAACTAGAGTGCCCGGAGTCAATCCACATGTGCATGAGTGGTAGTAGGCCTGCACAATGAACAAAAATATTGACATCTCAATATCAGCTTAAGCAATATCGCAAAAGACGGCGTAATTTGCGATTGTTACCCTTAATGTTTACACACATGCATAGACAGAGAAACCATTATGTTTTTGAAAAAGCCCAAATGTGATCACACATTACCTCACTTGTTCTTAACTGTTGTCTATATCAAATGTACCCAGTACTATTAGAAAGGTAGATCATTATTCTTTGGTGTGTTTCCCGGACGAACAAGTTCTTATCTTTCTTGTATTGAGATAACTTTTAGTAGTACTGGGCGATATGAGGATACGTTTTGTGTGGGCGATAGAAAAGTGTCTATCGTGCCATTTCTCTTCCATTGTTTCTATATGTTTTCATTGCTGAACTTTTGTGCAAAATGTGTTTTCCTTTTAAGAAACTTGAAATAGTTGTGCACTTTGAACACTTTGTAACAATTCTGTTACATATTACTTAAAAAAATAAAGTCAGAGAAAAGTAAATTCTGACATTTTTGTTTCAGTGAAAAATTTAAAATTTACTTTATTGTGGTATATCCTGACATATTTTGGTATTGTGATCTAAAACATTCTACATCATGATATACAATTTTACCCATATGACCCAGCACTAACTCACTGACTTGTAGAGTGATTCATATTTATATGTTTTTTAAAAAAAACTTTTGCAGTGAAAAGGAAATGATTTATTGGCTGTTTTGCTAGTTGTTCATGTAGCACAATATCATCATTGCAATTTTAATATTACACATTACAAGTTTTACTCATATTGTGCAGCCTTAACAAAGAGAATGTACAAACTCCACACAAAGATTCCAAATGGGATTCAAACCAGTTATTGCTGCACCGCTTAACCACTGTGTCATTGTGCAGCCCAACTTTAAAATATCAGTTTTTATCATTTCAACCATTCACATTCTATATTTCTTGTTTTTCTCTACTGTAGCATATCTACCACTATTTTTTTATTGTAGGTTATTTAAAAAAAATACACTTATGATGACCCCATGATGCAATACATGTTTCACGATATTGATGATATCGCAATACTGCTATAACTGGTAAAAATTCTTTCTAATAACTCACATTATATAGAAAAAGCATTTTTTTTAAATACATGTCTATTTATTTTTTAGGCTTGAACACAATCATAAAGAACAACTTGTGTCTTATTTTGTGCAGCAAATAATAGACACGTTTGTGTAACATTGCTGAAATCAGCCTTTAATTAGTATTGACACCAACTGAATTGTAATTATCTGTAAAATTCAGTGTTAACAATGAAAAATTGTTGTAAACAACAGAAGAAAAAATCATATAACAAATATAACGTTTTACAGCTTCTTAAAACGAAAATAAAAGATCAATACTTGGTGAAAACACATTGAGAATCAATCGCAGGACTAAATATTGAGATATATTGCAATATCAATATTTTGGCACACCCCTACTGTTGAATATTGCTATCAAAATGCATTAAAAATTTAATCATTGCTGTTTTAATTTGGATGAAAAATCAAATAAATTTTAACTCATAAATACAGAAATGCATCTCGAGAGGGATTTTGTCAATTTAGACTTCAAAATTCAGCACAAAGAGGCACTAAAGGTAAAACTTTAAACTCTTAGTGTTTTTTTTGTGTGCATGTAAATGAATTAGTTTCATATCAAATTTGAATGCTTAACTTTTTATTGGCAATCAGTTTATTTTTCATTTTATGCTTAAAATTTCCAACCAATAGTAACTGAGAGTTTTTGTCGGTGGGTGGCAAACTGAGGAGAATTCCCAGAAAGGGGGCGGGACCTCAAGTTTGATGCAGTTGCTGCTACGTGCAGCTTTCAGAGGCTCTGCTGCTGATAACCATGCTGTCATGGTGAACACGACAAGAGATTATCAGCTGGTCTTCACACAGACCTGCTGTCTGTGAGACATGGCATCCCTCCAACACTCACAAATACCTCTGCATGACCGCAGAAATCGCGTTTTTTCTCTTCACCTTTTTTCATTCCTTGCTTCCTCCTTTCTTCTCATAGCGAGCAGCGTTCTTTTTTTCTGATGGTGGTTTTGTTCAGTTGTTTCTGTTGAGCAGTGGTTTCCATGCAGATCGTTACCGGAGGCCCCCCACTTATCTTCTCCACCTCTTTGTGCCATTGAGCTGTAGCTGCTCTGAACTGTCGGCTTATGCCTCTGCAACCTGCACATGAACGGAGAAAACAATCATTTGTAAATCTGCCTTTAGAGGCCCCGAAGAACAGCAAGAGGGCTCTACACAGCCGCCGTTCCCTCTTTATTAGTGCCAGCCAGCTTGGCTGCTCCGAGGCTACAATCACAAATGGCTTCTCATCAATAGAAATACTTGGCACCAAGACCTGGGAGCGTTCTAATCGCCCGGGTGAAGCAGAGCACTTTATAGAAGACAAGTCTGTTTGACCTTAGCTTCTGTTGGACGCCCGTGGAGAGGTGGTGCTTACCACCGGGGTCTCACAGCTAAGAGGTCCTGGATCGAATTTTGGCCAGGGCCCTTCTGCCTGGAGTTCCTATCTACCTCCTGCACATGTCCAGTCTTTTTTGTCCAAACAGCGCCAAAGCATTTCTGTTTATATTCGCAGCCTCAAATATGGAATGATACATGAATGTTTGTGGGTGTCTGAGGTTAAATCTAAGACGTGTAGAAATTCAGTTCAGGCAGAAACTGAAGTAAAATGCAATAAAAACACAATTATTATTAAATTATTATTAAATTAGTAAATTAGTAAAGATCCACTCGGATGAAAACCATTTTTTTGGCATTTTATCATGTTCTCGTGGCAAATTTTTGATGATGGAGGATATATGAAAATGAAGCTCAAAATTGCTTTTCTGAGTATTTTTGTAACTTTTTAGATGCGGTGCTACAAAACACTCAGTATAATGTTTACAAAGATATTTAATACATTTGTTAAGTTTGATATGGTCTTTGTAGACGATTGTCACACTGTAGATGTTAATAATTTTTACTAAGCCTTATTTTGCTTATTGTTCTAATACATTTCTTACTAATAACCTATAACACATTGGACCATTCACTATCGTCTGGCTCCAAAATTGCACCCTCCGTAATGCGGAAAAATCCATCCATCCGTTTTCTAAACCATTTTGTTCTGATGGGGCTGCCGTAGCCTAACCCGGCAGGGTACACCCTGGACAGGTCGCCAGTCTGTCGTATGGCCACAATCACACACCCGTATACACCCGCACCTAGGGACAATTTAGAGTCACCAATTAAAATATGACCTATGCAGAAAAATCATTAACAAATTTATTTTGCGAGAGCCGGAGGAAGTGCATTTTCTATGGGTGACATCAGACCCCACTTTGTCCAGTGATAATATACATCTATGGTTTTATTAGACAGTTAATCTCAGATGTCCTCTTCAGGTTCCCTGTTAAGCGAGCTCTTCCTTGTTGGGGGTGAGGAGACCTGAGTTGCAAATTTGTTCTCAGAGCCGAGACGGTGTCCGATTGAGGTCCTCAAGTCTGTCAAGAAACTTTTTGATTTAATTTCATCTACTTCACGTGTGAGAAATTTGTGAGATTGTCTGCCTGTGAAACCATTCAAACAAACTGTATGTCAAAGAAAAGACTATGACGTTGTGGATTTGGACTGTCTGTGGACATAGAATACACTTCTGCAGTGCTTGTTTTGAAGACTAAAAGAGTAGGGAAGTAAAATATGACGCCTAGAAGATGAACACCCAACAGCAGTCCATAAACGACCTTGTTAAAGCATAAAGTACCTCAGCTGCATGGAAATGTACCGACTGATAGCGCCAGGGCAGACTCCGTGCCAAGAAAGCTCAAGATTTTTATTAGGATGTTGCATCAGAACATCAGCAGCACCTGAACAGGTTTCTTAAAGAAGACTGCATGCATAGAGAAGGCTTGTGTTCACCTGGAGTAGAGCACGCAGGGAAAAAGGTTGTGCGAAAGAACAGCTGCACATCCGGATGCTCCTTCAGGTGGAGCTGTGGTGATGCATGCACAATCGATGGAGTATTTGTCTGGCGTCCGTCTTCGTGGCGCTGAAATTTTCTCTGTTTGTGTGACTTGAATAAAAATCGATTTGTATTATAGCTGCTGCTGTTTTCATTAAAAGTAACACAATTTTTACTGTTTTCTCAATTTTGTTGAGTATTAACAATGTTTTCATTTGAGTTTTTGGTCTTCTGCATTGCATTGTGAAAACTGCTTTTGCTTCCTTGTAGAGTTAATAACAGAACGTTCCCTGCTAAGGCCAGGGCTGTGTCAAGGATCGCTGGTAGGTTTTTTAAACCTGTCCCAGGTTTTTCCATCGCTCTCAGAATAAAAATCAAGCTCCGTCGTCGGCTGGAGAAGGCTCCAGACTTCCGTCACATGTCTGCTTCTCGCATCCTTGGAGTTTGACTCGCATCTTTGTTTGGCAGAGCTGGACGCATGGAGTTTGGTTTATGTTATGACTGTTGGTGAGGTTAAAGATCACCTCGGAGTTTAGTAGGGCCTCTCTGAAGCATGACTGACAGTATGGGCCCCAGCATTTTTCTGTCTCGTCTTCTGACATCATGTTTCCAAAACCTCCCCACGAAGGCGTTAGCACCAGCGGGGGCTCCTCAAACTTAACGGAACAAGACAAATCAGATATTGTGGTTGTAAATATAAGTACTGATACCACACACTTTAAGTTTTATTTTTACTGCTGAAGTTCTGAGAATGTTTGCTGTTATGAAAAATGGTGGAAGAAGTGTAGCAACCATTAAACTACAACAGCAGGTGGGTGTGCTGCGGTTTGTGGCGGAGCTCTTTGGGAACAGGAAGCTCAAGTGACTCCTCGTCTCAGCCGTCACCGAGCGACTGTGATCCCCGCAGAGTTTGTGGTGGATATTTTTTTCTAACTTCTCTTTCTTTTGAGACAGAAGTCATTTAGAGAAAAAAAGTCTCTCACATGGATTTTTCCTTAAAAATATACAGGTGGGGTTGAGCTTTGATAAAACTCAACCCTAGGCTCAATTTTATGCATTGCCAGTTAATGATCTGAATATCCAAATATTTAATTACCGCAGAAAATAATAATCAGCAATGATAATCTGACAATTAGTTCCAGTTTTGCCTGTAAAGTATTGAGAGGGAATACAGCTTAAGAGGATTAACAGACCTCCGAGCTAGAGCTGAAACGAAGCTCGTAAATTAAACATCCCTGGTTATTTTTTTGTAGGATTATCACACTTGTTTCCCTCTGTGGAAGTCTGAGGTTCTAATGCATTCTAGACATGTTTGTATATGAAATAACTAGTCAAAAGCTGTAATAAGGAGCTTTGTGCTTGCAGCCTGACCGTGAAAGCAACTAATCCTTTGAATGCAAACGATCTTTTGAGTGAGACGAGCAGTTTCTTGCACGATGTTGCTCATGAATACCAACAGAAAGTTGAAATATGAGCACACTCGGTCTCTGTAAGTATACCTGGGGTCAGTTGGGCGTGAGGTGCAGGCGGTGGACGTGCAGCGTATTTGAAATCTGTACCTGTTGCAGGGAGAGAGGGCTGCACACTGGGAGGTCTAGAATGCACAGTTTATGCCAAGCACCCTGAGGCGCTGGCGTGTGTCCGTGTGTATGCATGTGTTTGCACAAGAACTCGTAGACTTGCTGATCTGGCAAGCAAGCGCATTCCTCATATCAGTCGCCTCAACTATTGCCAATCATTTAATACTGGTATATAGCAGGCAGCCAAAGCTTATTTAGCTTTGCGCTTGTTTTGCCTTCATGTAAATAACTTCAGAGAAAATACGTTGTTTCAATTCCAAATTCTTGGATAATGGATTGTTCATCATTGGATGAAATGAAGGGGCAACATGTAAAAAGCTGATTACGAAGCACCTGTACACCAAATAAGATTGCTACAGCTCAATTGTGCATCAACTTCTCACTCGCCAGTGCTCACATTTCCTTAAATAATCCAGGTCTGAGTCCATATGTCACTGTTCATATATCCCACTCGATTTGTTGGGTAGATGGTACCAAGAAGGGCCTTAAGGGCTTTAGAAAAGAGGTTCTTATTAAGAGCTGATGGTATCTTTTTAACTAGGGTGTCATATAATGAATACCATAGCTTTGGAGAATTTCCTACTAGTACATCTAGCAAGGTCCATTTCATGGCCCTGTTGTGGCCCACTTTTACAACCCAGCCTTGGCAGGGTTTGTCCAACTGAGCCTGAGCATAGAATGGAACTCACTTATTACGACCTTCCAGTTCCTTGTTTGTCTTTTCAGCAACTCAATCAGCTGAGAGGTGGGACAGCTGGAGCGCATCAGCTGATTGGAGGGCTGTCGCCTGGATAGCTGAGTGCAAAGGTGCTTTCACACCGAACGCGATTCGCGCCATAAATTTGCGTGCCCCGCCTCTCTTTTGTCGTGCGACAAATTCACTGCTCGTCGCCTGTCAAAAAAAATGTGTTCCTGAGCTTGACACTGCGGCCTCATATGGGAGGAGCTACCAACTAATATTTTAGGATGATGCTATAAGGAATGGTTTCTGTGGATATCTCAATTAGAATCTATGGAAGACACAGAAGATTTGGAGAAATAAGGTTTATTTATTGTGAAGAGTTCAACAATGGTAAAGAAAGGAAGAAAAGATTTTCCCGGTTTCAGGGGCTATGTGTGAATGACACCTGCTTCCACTGTGTTTCTGTGTCTCTGTGGCTGAGCTTGAAGGCTCACTGTGTCGTATTTACCTGAGTGGGAAAAAAATAAAATTAGGAGATCTTTTTCCTTTTTCTTTAATGTCTCTAGCCGGCAGACTCCACTCCCCGCAGCGACTCTCTGTCTAGTGGCGCATCGAGCGAGTGAGCTCTGCTGCGAGAGCGATAGCCGGCGATCTGTCCTGGGTGTATCCCGCCTTTTCCCTAAAGTAGCCGGATGAGCTCTGCAATCACGCGGCTCCAGAGCGGAAATGGAAAAGATGATAGTTCTGGACAAAAACGCTCGCTTTGGATTAATATTCTTTAATATTGAGTCACTGAAAACGTTAGTCACTGATCGAGTCACTGAAAATGTCACATGCCTAAAGCTGAGTTCCTGATTGGTGGATGCGACGCAGCGACCTGTCAAACTTTAGATATTAAATTTTGGCTTAGCAGCCCATTAGGGACCACGTTGTTTAAATCGAGCTGCTGACTGACCTCAGCGCCGCACCTGCCGCTCATATCGCGATTCGAGACTTCCGATTGTCTATGCCATTGACTTAACATGAAACTATCCGGCCATGCGAATCGCGGTCGTTGTGAATGCACGTTAACAAGGAGCGGATGCAAGAAGGTTCTGTGCAGTGTAAAAGGGCGCTTTACACGTTGTCTGACTAAGCAAAAATGAAAAATTTGTTAACTTGATAACTGCTCCTCCTACTGTGTATTGTGTCATGTTTATCCCTAGTGTGTTCTCTTGTTGTAGCTCGTTCCACTGTGTAGCGGATTTGGGTTTTGATTCGTAACACACTCCAACCAAATTAAGCATGTTTTTCTTGTCAAGTGTGCAGCTATTGCATGGTTTGAGATGGTGTTTTTATTACATCAGGATATTTCTGGTTGTAATATTTGAGGAATGTTAAAAATCATCATGTGTCATTTGGACTGGTTTCATCTTGAGTAGGCAAAGCCTCCTGGGAATGTCTCACAATGTCTGCTCATTTGAGGTATTGGAGAGCACTGAAAAAGAGCTCTGTGCAGCAAAAAAGGAAGCAGGAAAAAAGAAAACCAGCTTGTCCCACTACAGCCTTACCTATCTTGTAATGCTAAGTGCCTTGACCTCCTCCACTGCGCCGTGTTCCAACCTGCGTGATATAAGCTGTGGGATGTATCACTGCTCTTCTTGCAATGCTTGGTGCTAACGTCACGCTACATACCATCTTTGGTTTGCCCCGTCTTTTGGTCTGGTGGGTTAGTCATTTGCGTTCACGCCGTCTCAGGACCACACTAAGGTTTTCCTGCATGTAACTCAAGAACCTCAGTTTTAGGTTGATTGAAATTGGCTTTCACACACACTAACTGCTGCAGACCAACCAGTGTCTTCTGAAATTGAAACCCCTGCAGATGAATTTTTGTTTTTGGTTGACTGTAGCAAGCTGTATATGTAGCAGGCTGCTTGTGTTGCACTGTATTTCTGCACCAGGCATTTTAAGTGTTTGATCTCTTACACAGAGTCAGGTTTCCCTGTGCATAGCCGGCCCAGACAGAAAGAAACCCAATAGTCACAGTGCGGGGGACCTTAAAGCACCTTTAGCTTGGCAGCACTGTAGACCAAGATGTGGGCAAGCTGTATTTTGAGCATCGCAAACATGTAGAAGCATGCTTTTGCAGTATCTGTTCCAGGCCACTCCAGGGGAAGATGTTATCACTTAAAATTTCACAGCTTCAAGTTTGCACACTGTTACACACACTTAGACAAAAGTACTTTGATTACTTCAACCTGCCAGCTTCCTGTTTGTACAGATATGTTTCTGACTGTTTAGTGCTTGGCTTTTGTTTATTGCCAGAATGGCGGGATGGAGCAGAAAGTGGCCAACTGTGCTGCACGACTAGAATGATTTTCCTTTTAAATCTAGGTGAATGTGGATAAAAACATTGGCGAACCTTCAATTAATCACATTAGTCATTTTATGTCATTAAATACAATATCACATAATATCCGTGGACTATCCGGAGATCAGTCAGTAGACTCTGGCTTTGGGCCTATTTTAACAGGGGATGCTGTTCTAAGGATTTCCAGCTGGAAATGACTTAAGGACAACTGGGATTGATGTAAAGGGGGACCAAAGGTTCAAGGCCAGCCCATGAGCTGGTCAATACATCCACAAAGTATTGATATCCACTGATAATAAGTGGAGTAATGGACCCAAATCTGTCCAAAGGTCTGTGTGTTGTTGCGAGTTCACTGAGAGTTTGAAATGCTTAATTTGAATTTTTGCCTAAAACATAAAAAAACTATTCCAGTTTTCTTATGTCTGGTGAACAGCAAATGGAAATAAAATTAAGGTAAAAAAAAGTGAAATCTTCCTGAAATAACAGATAAAAATTGTTTTTGTTGTCTTTAACATATTTTTCTGGTATTTTCCGGACGATATAAAGAAAATAAAGCGGTGAATGGACGCAATTAATCAAAAATAATTAAAATTAAAATGAGTTACAACTGGCAAAGAAATAGTATTTCGCTTAAAATATTTCGTTAGGTATTAACCCACATATACCATGGTCACTTGCAAAATAAAGAAAAATTCAATTGGTTTTTAGTAGATCAGTGTTGTTATTTTTTTGTTTGATCCATGGTCCGGTGCGTTGTCACAGTAACACGACAACACATCACTGAGCCTCGACTGCAGCGGCAAAGGAAAGCGATATAAATGCTGATTGTCATGTTAGGTTAAATAAAGCATCAGTTCAGAGAAGTTCATCTTTTTTTGTTGTTGTTTTTTTTGGTGTTTCTAATGGCTGTGCATCAGCATATTTGCTTTTTCTTTGAGTAATACTCTAGTCATAAAAGTCTTTAGACTTCCTCCTCAATCTTACTGTTGACACAAAAACACTTCTGGGTTTTTAATTTGATAAATTTAGACATTTCGGACAATAAGAATTAAGGACAAATGTTCTTTCTGGTTTGTTTTTGTTCAAAAGACGGATATAGTCAAATAGTATTTACCTAGTAAAACTTTGTGATAGAGATTAAGTGGAACACAAAATTGTGATTAATTTGATATATTTTTTTAATGGATTGACAGCACTACTTTAAAATAAACGTTCTAAATTTACAAAATTGTGTGTGATTTCATTTTGTGATTATTTGCAGATAAAAAGTTTAACAAAAAATAGATTAATCGTGACTGATCGCAATTTTTTAACCGCTTTCACGCCCTAAAAGAAATTAAACTTAAAAATTGCATTGCTGAGTGTTTTTCTTTTTTTATATTCAAATCTTTGTGCATCAGGAACACAACAAATAATACCATTTGAAAAAGAGCTTATTTGTGACGTAGAAAAAATGGCTCCCTGCTCCAATCCATTCTGATACATCCACTTGTATAAAACTAGATCCATTGACGCTGGTGATCTTTGTTTTCCTTGTCCGAGCTGGCATCTGTTTGGTTGAGGGTGGAAGCTAGCAGGAGAGCACATAAACAGCAAGGACAACAAATTATAAGAAACTACTACTGCTCTGCAGAAACTATGTCTTAGAAAACGATTATGATGAAATAAAAAAAAAAAAAAGAAAAACTTTTTTTTTCTCCATCAAAAAGGCTGTCCATGGATCTGACCAGAAGAAGGGTCAGGATAACCATAGAGTGCGACCTTGGTGTTGTTGTGGGATGAAGCTCCAACTGGAGCTGATGTTCTTTCACTAGAGTCCCTGACCTTTGTCCAGGTTGGATGAGCTCCAGTTCCAAAGCCACCATTCCCTGACTAACAGCTGTAGTGTCGTCCTGTGCCAAGCTGGGCAGCTCCCACCCCGCTGACCTTCCACTCCTGCCTGTGTGCAAATCCTTCCTACCAACAGATTACAGTCAAACCAGAAAGGACGTCACGTAGCGCGCATGTCGGCCCGTGTGAAGCCGTGCTTATGTTTGCATAGAGCAAAGGTGTATTGTTTACTGTCCATTATTTTCACTTGTTATTTCTGCTGCTCTGTCAGTTTGCAGGCAGACCCCTATCTGTTCCAGGGAGATTATTTGATATGAGGCGTCCCCTTTTGTCATTTCTCTATAGATTGGCACTTTCTCATGCTGTGTCATCCCTCAAGATTTGCAGCAAATGTGCAGCAGAAACATTTAATGGTTGCCAAGACGGGAAATGTTTTACATCCTCATCCCCTTGATGCAGCTAAATCCACCTAATGACAAGCTAACAAGGTGTATGGCATATTAATCCAAACATAAGTGGACTTTCTGTTGTCAAATCTTTGAAAAAAAGCAAACAAACAGCTTCATCTGTACTCACAATCATTTGTTTGGGTGGACGATACGATTTAGGACTGATTTAGATAAGCTCTATGGCAGGTTTTTCACTCACAACCTCATATTTGTTGTGCAGAAATCACATGCACATATTTGAGTTGGCCACACGAGAAGAAGGTCAGTTAAATCATCAAACTGGAGGCAGTATTACTAAAGATGTAAGGCTGTATAGTGACTTTGCTCTTTTACAGTATTACGCAGTTTTTTTCCAAACAGAACAAGTCCACTGACTATTTAAGAAATTGTGGCGCTGCAACATCTGTTTATCACATCTGTCTGTTTATATAAAGGCAGGTTTTTATTCTCACTAAGAATTCTCTGAAAAAGACGTTTGCTTTTAAATCCAACCTTCAAGTTTCTTTTATATCATGATGAAATGTTCTGACTTTTGTTTTGTAAATAATTAGAAATATTTGAAATTTGGCAAAGAAATCTCAGAAAACCTGCATCTAAAACAAAATTCACTTCAAATTTGTTAAAAGTAAAACATTTTAAAAAGTAAACTTGCTGTCTAATGAACACCATCAGTTTTTGGGGAAAAGTGTTTTACAATAACCCAATAGATAACTATAGCAAGTTCCTCAGTAAACCAAAACTAAGACTTTTACGGTGTAAAAGGCACAAACAGCAAATGCAACCCAATTTTTACTCGCATCATAATGTAAATGACATTTCTAAAGTTTGTTAGATTTTCTTTCTGAGGAATACATTTTTGTAGAAGTAAAATTCACTGGAGTTTTTCTTTAAATGATATGTTTCAGCAAATCCACCCACATCTTGTTTCACAATTCTCCCCAGTATCTTATCTGAAACTCCGGCACCTCCTTATATTCGTAGCCTCTCCCCGTCACCTCAGCAGTTACAGATCTTTCTCAAATCCAAACCATCCAGCTGTCAGCTGAACTTCTTATTTCTGCCGGGATACAGCCTTATTTCTCTCTTCGGGGATTGTTCCTAAACCCCTAAAAGCTGCTGCATCGGGCCCAAGTTTAATGAAAAACCTGGAGCTCATTCCTCTAACCTCTTCAATAAATGTGCCTTTAAAATCTTATGAAATCTTTGTTTCCAGAATTTATAAAAAAGACTGAAACATTTCAGCTTCACCCCCACCTGTCTCAAAATAAACTCCATGAGCATTTTCAGTCCAGTTTCTGTCTGTCTCATCATCCTTGACCCTATTGCAATCTTCAGTCTTGTTTCCACTGAGCGGTCCCGTCCAGTATGGCAGGGAGTGGTACGGAACAGTCCACTTAGTTCTGAGAGTTTCCACTCATTTAAGTTCCCCTTTTACTGCCTTCAGGCATTCCACAGGGCTCAGTCCTGGGGGTCCTCCTCTTCTTCATTTGTCTACTTGCTCTTGACATTTTCTGCCAGTGTGGCATTTATTTCCAATATTAAAATCCCACTCTATCCATCTTTTGATCTTTTGTAAAAGTTTTCCCAGTGGTCTTTTCATCAGGATTATGAGTTTTTAGCCAAAATAAAAAGTAGTTTCTTTGAACATAGTTACTGCAGAGCAGCAGTATTTGATTAGAAATTCGACTCTGAGGCCTCTGTGGGCAGGACCATTGGTGTGGAGCAAGCCCGCCCCACTTCATGTCACCCATCTGTTTACATGCTCCCCTGCTAGCTTGCAGCTCCTACTCCCCCAATCCAACATTATCAGTGCAGCAAAAATGGCGAGCAATAAAAGCGTTATCCAGTCGTACAGCCAGATTGACGTACATAGATCTATTCGTCTAAAAGTGGATGCATCAGACTGGAGCGGAGCAGAGGGCTTGTGGTCCGCCCAGCGTATTTTCTACATCACATATACTGTCTTTTTCAAATATATTTTTTTTTCTGCCACTAATTTGGAAGGAAATACTCAGAAATGCAAGTTTGAATTTGAATGGTCTTCCATCATCAGTAAAAAGTTTTAAAAACACCAGAAATATAATGTTCATCCACTTCCAAATTTACACCTTCCTCTTTTCACAAGCAAATTAATTTAAAAAATGTATTTTCTACCAAAGAAAACAGTGTCTCTGTTGGCTTAAAATCCACACTTTCCAAACCAGAGATTGATAATTACTCTGCTCTTCACGCCCACAGATGAAGAGGATGCCATCCTCAAGTCTTACAATAGTAACGCCGTCTGTCATCTGGAAGCTCCTTCCCTCGTACTACTCCTGTTTTTGTTCCCAGCTCTGTCTGTGGGCTATTTTGACTCTTTCCTCTTTGGTCTCACTCACAAAGCTCTCCTTAATCTTCCACTGGTCCACAATCACCAGAGTCTCTTCCATCCACCACAGGTCTCCTGTTCTCCAGCAGCTCCTCTGACTCTCAGTCCACTTCTGTGTGTGTTTAAAGCCCTTCCACTAACTTTCACAGCCCTTTTGTGACCTTGACCTCCATATCTCTCTGATCCCCTTTATCTTGCTATTCCTTTGTGTTCTTAAATAATCCTCTTCACCTGACTGTTCCCCGTTGTGCCTGTTTTACTTTGAGCTCTGCCCCCCAGGCTTTAAAGCTCACTACCTTCAGACTTTAGAAATGTCACACTTGTGTTTCTACTTACTTTTGTGTGTATTTTTTATTGTAGTGTCCTAAAGTGACAGAAAGGCACCCCAAAATGATTAATACTATACAAACATGGTGAGCAGATCTACAGCGGGGAAGGTGAGGAAAAAAATGTGGCTTTATGCTCCTCGGTTGCAAGCATCTGCTAAATGACTTGATGGAAGGGTAGATTTTCATCGTATCCACATTACCCACTACCCCCGCGGTGCGATGTTTGCCCTCTACCAAAGTTATTCCAGTGTTTGGTTCACACGTGGTTTTTACTGCATTGGCTTGATGCATATCACTTCAGTGAGATACAGTGAGATACATTTAAATGTATTATCCAATCCTCCGAGCTTAAATCTGATTCTCCACTGCGGTTTGAAGCTTTAGCATCTGCTTTGCAATTTAAAAAAAACTGTTTTTGTATTTTTTAAAATGCCTTCAAAAGTCCTAAAAGTCTGAGGAAAGTGAATGTTTGCTGCAGAGCTGACTATTTCATAGGAAGGAAATCAGGATTTGTGTTGATTCAGATGTTTAGAATTGTATTATTTTAAGGGAATTTATTATTATTATTGTAGTTTTTATTGGAACCTCTAAATAAAAACAACAACAAAAAAGCTTCTTCTGCCTCAAAACTCAGATGCTTGCATGCTGTTGCACGTGGCTGATTGACAGGAAAGTGGGGCCCCATGCAGTAAAAACGTTTTCAGTTGAGACAATGGAAAGACGAGGGCTCCTTCAGCAGGGTATTTCCTTACTCTGGGCCGTACGAAAGACACACCGGCTGCTTCCACCTACAGTAAAATACATTTTGAACATGCAAAAGCAAAATGTGGGTTTACAGGAGAGAGTAAGCTGGAATTCTAGTGAAAAGGTTGTCATTTTCAGTGAACCTGCACTGAGTGGACAGACTTAACAAGCATGGATTTTTTCAATTCCATTCTCAACTCTGTTGCAAGCGTATCTGTTAGTTATCAGTTCAGTGAATTTTTGTGGGGAAATTACTTTTTTTTATAATGGTAACTAAACTTAAAAAAGAGAGCTCAAACTGGTGTAATTCAGTTTATTTTTGAAGCACCAGTTCACAACTGAGCTTGTGTCAAAGAACTATACGCAACATCAGACAAAGCTTTATTTATTAAGATTATTATCGTCCAACTCAGTCCAGATCATTTCAACAAAACCAGATCATCTTCATTGTAGGACAATAAGCTATGAACCAGAACCAGATTCACTCGTTTGGGGCGGGGGGACGACAAAAAAACACTTGTTTTTTCTCTTTCCTTTACACATAAGCATGTATGCATTTTCTCAAGAGATGGTCTACAAGGAATATTAAAAAAGTAAAATATTATATATTATATCTTAATATTATATCTGCAAATCTCCATGGATTTTAGTTTTTTTTACAGTAATTTCTCCAGATCTGCATCACTAATTCAAGCTTAAATTCCAAAATGTCTACTGCATACATTGTACAAGTGGTTCATACTGCTGTTTCTCATCTGAAACAAAACTGATGAGTCGAGAAAAAGTCAGTTCAGTTGGAGGAGTTGAGACATTCATTAAGGTCAGCTAATCTTTAAATAATTGCTTTTGTTTAGACTTTTGACATTGAGAACTGCCCGAGCAAATGTAAACTTCCAGCTTCCAGTTATGTTATACATAATTGAATTACCCTGGATTCCCAACTTCAGTTTGACTTTCTGATTAAGTTAATGCCATGGATTTGGTTCAACTGGTTGGGTGGTTTCACTGTATGGAGGCAAACAAAAATGTCAGAAAATGTTATGTTATCTAATTCTGACTACCTACTATTCGCTACATAGCATACCTACATTTTACGATTTTACAGAGTTTACATTTCTTCCAATTTGCTTAATACAGTTTTGTTTTTGGTCTACTTTCACTCTTTGGTCAGCTGAATAGTCCGATGCATTCACACTGTTGGCGATTCACACTCAGGTTCACTTGCAATAAAACTGAAACCCTGGTGCTCAGAAGAACAAGTGTTGGCCTTTTGAGTAATCACCAGAGTTCTGAGAAACTTTCATCTCTACCAAATGTTGTGGTTTGAGGGATTTAGTTTTGGTGTGGATTTAGCTAACCCTAGGCAGAAACTTTAGTAAAGTTTTCACTGAAGGTTAGCTAAAAGATGCAAACCGTTCAAGCTAACAGCTAAAAGTATTTTCCTCATCATTGCAAAATATATAATATTCAGAAATTTAAACTATGAATTATTATGCGTTTATATAGTGTGTCAGAAATGCATTAAATGTGTATTTTTCCCTCTTAAAGTAACTTTCTGACGAGTGAATTTATTATCAGAGAGAAACAGCTGTGTATGTTCGGAGGGTAAATAATTGATTATTGAACCATGTCTGTTTGTGCGTAGAACCCATCTCATGCATAATGATGAACTCATACAGTACATGTGGCTGGCT
Source organism: Oryzias melastigma (assembly GCF_002922805.2). Classification (NCBI taxonomy): domain Eukaryota; kingdom Metazoa; phylum Chordata; class Actinopteri; order Beloniformes; family Adrianichthyidae; genus Oryzias; species Oryzias melastigma. Next base: position 18,267,171 of record NC_050530.1, on the reverse strand, counting down.
AGCACTGAGTGAAGAAATGCACAACAAGCCTCACAGAGAAAATGAAAAACAGATGCGAGCGGAAACACTTCATACCATGTTTTCAGACTCTAGAAATGGCCGTTTTGTGGTTCCAATGTGAGTTTTTTTGTGTGCATTTGCGTTAAAATATTTAAATTCAACAAATGCAACAAATAGCGTCAGTGACACTCTTTACTGTAGTGTTCAGGCAGAAGGGAAGTAAAGAGGAAAAACAGAGCAGGGGGACTTGCAGTTGAAAATGGGTCAGACATCTGAGAGCCAGGCATTCCACTTTCTTCCTTTTCCTTGCTTTGTCTCTCTTTATGCTTTTTTATCTTCTCTGTTTCTCTTGCCAAGGAAAAGTGCAAGGAGAGTGGAGTTATTAAGCTTGGCATGTCTGCAGACATGGCAAGCTTTAATTTGGACGCAACCCAGCAGATCAATCTCCACCTTGGCTCACAGCACCGTTGAGCGTGCACGAGAGTCCGCGCGTAACAGCAAAGCTTTTAAATTATGCAAACTGGACCCCTCTAAAAGTAAAAGTATGCTGAATTAATCCAACGTCAAAACGACTTGTTCTGCACAGAGAACTGAGAAGGATCAGCAAATTGGATTATGGCTAAATGAGAGCTAATAGAATACATGAAACCCCTCTAAACTCCAAATATGGAGTCCTGTGAACGACGAGCATTGATTGTACAGAAATCCCAGAGGGTGCACTTGCACACAGTCACAGTCCTGGAGCTTAAGCAACTCCGAGTCATTAGCATAACATGCAAACATATGGATGTGATTGGGAGAGCGGTTTACTGAAGTGTCAGCAAGCATGCAACATTTCCTCTGTGAGGATTTCCTCTGGCATCTGGAGCACTTAGGCTGCTTCTGTTCCAAAGTCCTGCTTGTTGGTGCGACAGCAGCTATCAGAAACGGGATGAAGCCAGAGTCTAGTCGGAACTCATTCATTGCCAGACCCATAGCAGGAAGCGATGAAGTTTCCTCATATTTGTGCTCAAAGAGACTTTTGTTGTTTTTCTATTTAATTTCAGGAGTTATTTATATTCAGGATTGTTGCTTAAAAAACACATTTTAGGATTCCTGTTATTTCCAACTGTTCAAAGTTTAGCTTATGACCAGCTATGGTTCAATTAAAATTTGAGTAATGGGGAGGCCATGGTGCAGATTTAGAGCGATCCACCTCTGATCAGAATATCACAGGATTGATTCGAATCGTCCTTGAACAAGAGCCTGAACCCCACATTGCTCCTGGTGGTTATAGAGTGGCACCAGTGTGAAGCGATGTACACACAGTAGGGGTGTAACGGATCACAAAACTCACGGTTCGGATCGTGTGACGGTTTTAGGGTCACTGTTTGGATCATTTTTCGTATCAGTAAAAGTGAAACCAAAAAAAACAACAGGAAAAAACAAGAAGATAAAAGCCTAAAATTATTATTTTGAAGAGCTTTAAAGCATATATTTGAGAATATATATATCTAAAGTACTTCAAAGCATAAATATACACTCGCACATCTTTGAACTTTGACCATAAAAATGTAAAAACATGTAGTTTCTGGTTACATTTACATGTCTGGAGACCAAATCCACAAAGACTGAGATAAAAGAAGGCCTACTATACAATTTTCCCTTTGCTTACACCCCCCACCCCCCAATGTCCAAATTAAATCTAAAATGAAAAAGTTAAAATTAAACTTTTGTTATTTTTAGTATTAATTGTAGTATTGAAACTGACTGTGGGAACATTTAAATATTTCAAATAATACTTATTATCTGTAGTACATGATCAGTTGAGGCGCTGCCATGCCCACTTTTCCTTACAATTTTTTATCTTTTAGGCTTGCCATACTGCCTTCCCCTGACAGCGCGTCACTCGGAGATCTGAACCCAGACACGGAGACGTGCACTGATGCTTTTATTCAGCTCTTCAAACTAAATAAACTGGATCTGTGAAGGGTAATGTCAACGTAGCACTAAGCAAGAAAGCAGTAAAGTGCTAATATTAGTATTTTAATGTTTTTTATCTCAATAATCCTAACTCTTTCCAATATTTTTTACAGTTTTCGTTGAACTTAGATTTATTGGTTTGTAAACTAACTAAATTATTTCCTCTGGGGCTTCAGGTAAACACACGAGTCCCTGGAACTTTTATTCTGAAAAGACAAGCATATCAACCAGATCCAAACTTTTCAGGATTTTCCAAGGTTGTATTGCTGCTACAGTCAGTAGAGGCAGAACCTATACCCAGTTAAGATTCATTAAACTTTAATAGCAGTGGGTGAAGAGTGATACAGTTCATAGATTTAGATTAAAAAAACACCTTTTGTTAAGAAAATTACCAGATTCTGTTGTGTAATGGGAGACTCTGAAAGATTTGACCTCTTTTCTAAACCGTTTTACTAATGACTAGCCAGAAAGAGGGAGTATTACTATTCAGGAAAAGTTGAAATGTTTCAGGAAAAAAACCTGCGTTCTGTGTTCAGAAGGTCAGAGCAGCAGACAGCACATGGGTGTTTCCCAGCAGCCTGACCTGTCCTTACAGCCAGCTCCACGTCACGTGAGACTGTGATGTTCTGCAGAGCTGCTGAACTTGGACCAGATGTTGGATAGATCATCTTGAAAAGAGTCAGACTGTCCTTCAGAGGCCTGTGGCATTGTGTCAGAACTGGACTTTATTGCTGTTTTTAAGAACCTGTTTTATACCAGTCCTGATTATCTTTGGGATTTATTTCACCAGAACTGTATAACACTGTCTGCTGCAGTAAATTTTTATTTCCCTCCCCAAAAACAAAGATCTGGCTAAGGCTTCCCAGCTGCAAAATTTGTCCCGACTGATCAGCTGAAGTTTGATGTTTCTACTGGAAAATCTTTTTGTTTCTCCTCCACACCGCGTCCAATGCGGGTTTCAGTCCAAGTGTCTGTTCCTGTTATCTTTCCCACCTGTGCAAATGCATTTTTATCCTTTCCTGAGTCCCTCAGAGCTCCCTTAGCTAATGGATTACCCTGATAATTAGTTGTATGGCCCCAAAGAGTTGCCCCAGCTTGTTATGGCAGAGATGACTTGTTCTGCTTGTTTGTATGGATTTCTGCAGCTCTCTGTGTTTGCAGAGGTAGCATGTGTTTCTGCCTTAATTAACCTTCGCTGAGTTCCACCAGGATAGATTTAAAATGAGACATTTCTGCAGAGGCATGAAAGCCACTGACCTCGTTTTTCTCTAGCATGGAGTAAGCTGTTGTGAATCAGATGAACAACTTTTTAGACGTGATTTCATTTTAAGAACTTTTGGTGAAAAAGGAGATGAACTTTTGTTGTAACTACTAATGCAGGTGTCCTCAATTGAACTGCGCTAATAAGTCTGAGCCTCCTATTGGAAAGGAGCTGTGGTGATTAAGGTGCTTCAGCTGGTGGCAACTGAGGTCAACCGACTCCTAGAATGTACCAAGTGACCAGTTCACCAAGTTCTTCCATCAGTGTTCCACAAACACATTCCAAAATGACAATGTCAGGAATAGTAAGGCTTTCAAGTTGGTTTGTTAAGTAAGCAACCTATTTATATACTGTACACCCTGTGATGTTTCTGTAGCTTCCACTCAAATAGAATTCTTTTGTCTTTATTTTGGCCCTGCACAATGGTTAAAGACTTTGTCCCAACTGCTCCTACTGGTGGATATGGGCAAATCTGTGTGAGGCAAACAGGTGGCCTGCAGAAAAAAAGCAAGATCGTAGCCTGCTCGGTGAACCTGTAGATCGCTAAATGTTCATGCACATTTTTTCTTCTGGCTTGCTTTGGGCGACAGACATTTAATCAAGATGCAAGGGTGAAACCTAGACACTTTGTCCACACACTGCTCATAAATGCTGTTTTTCTTGAATCGGAAATGAGGAAATTTGACCATCGGAGCATAGTTTTTGTGGGCGTCTTTAAGTATCCACTGGGTTACTACTGATTAGTTTTGTGACATATGGACAACATACAACAGCATCCCCTGTACCTGTGGTCTCCAACCACTGTGATCAATTGGCTCTGGGCCCCAGAGAAAATCATTAATTATACCTGTTTTCTTTTGAACAACCTTTTATTTTGAAAAATTGTTTATTTTGAAAAATAATCAGATTCTCTCAGCCACACTTTTGATCATTTGAGCTGTAAAGTTTAGTCAAGGCGGTATGAACGATCTTTTATTCTGACAAATCTTTTGGTTTTGATGACGAAAGGATTCGCTCGGTTACATTTCAGTCACTTTAGCACCAAAAGGTGTCCAGCGGCTTGCAACATGAGAAAAGTTGTATATGAAGCGTTTCTTTGCAATTGAACAAGGATTAGTTCAGGGATGGAAGAACGGACGGAAACGACATAAAGGAAGTAGTTAATTGATGTCCTGGTCAGCACGCTGCTATGACGTCGTTTTGACATCAAAGTTGCATCACTTTTCATTGGTTTATTGGATAGATTAACATCATATTTGTATCTGTTCATCATACATTTATGGGTTGTAAAGTGGACCAGAAAAAAAGCTTTAGAAGCTTATTGCGTCGCTATGACGTTTTGATGTTAAGGAGAAACTACAGACTAATTTTGATGGGTTTGCTTGATAGCTTAGTATCATATTTGTATCTGTTTGTAATACATTCATGGGGTGTAAAGTGAACCAGAAAAAAGTTGCTGTACAATGAAATGCTGAAGGCAGCCATATTGGATTTCTGGACGCCATATTGGATTTTAGGCAAAAATCAGGATGCCCCAGAAGCTTAAAGTATTCCCCATTGACAGAATCTTAACTGGAAAAAGGGCATTTTTTGCCTGGCTTGGACCTTCCTATAATCGTATTTATCAGGCTCAAGAGAACTGGAAGACTCACCTGCGCTTCCCTGAAGGTGTAGTCCCTTTAGTCTAAAATCAACTACAAGCCTAGCCAACCAAAAACAACAACAACAAAAAAGCATGGTTCTACCGTCTACCACGTATGGCTGCATGTGACTAAGAATTTGACCCGGATGTAAAATTGGGGATGTGATGATTATGAACAAATGAAAATGCTGAGATCTGGTCAAACTTTAAAGTAAAACCAACTATGTCCTCCTTCAACTCGTAATCTCTTTTACTGCTGGTTCTGAAGCATCACGTGGGGCTTGAAGTTTTAGATTTTGTTGGCGCAGAAAATGCATTACCTCAGTTTGGACTTCGTACTCATTCAAAGAGACGTCAAGAACTCGCCACTCTGATGGAACCAGCAGCGTTTAAGAAGCATTTGTCAATCAACCCACGAAAAGGAATGAGAGCGCCAACCTTTTGATCGCTCCCTTGAAAAGTCGCCACAGCAAGCCAACTGCCTCCATTTATATTAAAAGCCCTTTTCCTTTTACCTCTTCATAAAAAGAGGGACCTCCAGCATACCTGTCAACTTCAAGCAGAGCATTTGTTGCTCCATTTTACCTTCTTACATTAGCTAGATTCCAATGCAGTAAATATTTTATCTGTTTTGAACAAATAGCTGTATATGGCAGCGTTCTGTGTTCCATCATTTGTTTGCCTTCAGCTCTGCACATGGCTCATAACAATAATATTAAGATAACCTAATAAAATCTGTGATGGTTGAAACAACTTTGACTTTCAGTGGGATCTGGATCCCTCTAAGCTGCATTTATCAATTTCTTAATATCATTTTTAGCTTCAATAAAATATCTGCTGGAAGCATCTCGTGATCATAAAATACCTGCAGATTAAAATTCAGGAAGAGGAGAGCTTCAGTCTGCATCCCTGTGTGTTGTATGAGCCTGAATGCATACACACCACTTCCCCTTCCATGTCGTCTTCTATTAAGTGAGACCTGTAACCTGGGAAACTGAAAAGCAGTTTGCATTCTGCCACTCAGTTTGATTGACACTGCATTCAAGCAAAAATAACACCTTCAGAAATCTGAGAATCTGTCAGAATTCTGTAGAAAAATTGAAATTGTGCTTTTTTTTTTTTTTACTCTGTATTGTTTATACAGAAATTGGACTATAACAGCTTTTCATAGAAACCAAAATCCTTCAAACGTGTAGAAAATCCCAATCATAGAAAATAACTGTACTGCACTCCCAGTATGGGATTCAATCCTTTACAAACCAGCACAAAAAATGTGAAGAAATCATTTGTAGATCAGCTCGATAATGCTGAATGCTTTATGTGTCTCTGAGTGAGATGGTACATTACCTCAGTTGTAATTAGTGGCCAGTGGCTCCACTTAGGACACTTGCATCAAGGTTTTATTACAGCGGTATAAACTTTTAGGCTCATGCATCCTGTCCCATGTGAATCTTTAATGGTTTAGGCTCATGAGCGATGCATCCCTTATGGCTCGGGTCCCCATTTAAAGCTGGATGCAAATACTGACTGGGAGCTTAAAGTGCTGAAAGCACACAGAAGTGTCTCATAAGGAGGCTGGGGTCAGCGCCGTTTTTTGCAGGCTGAAGTAGTGATTTAAATGCATTGGCTGTTTGGACTGAGGCCATGGACATGAACGATGGGAGAACTCGTGTTGGGGCTTCGAAATGACTTCCATGTCTGAAGAAAAGCATGCAGTCATGTGTCCTGTGTAGATGAACCGATTCGTCTTGATGGCTCACTTGTTAAATGTGGATGTTTTCATTTACAAAGTAATTTTTGATGGAAAGAAGGAACAATATGTAATGAAATAAAGCAGGCATTCGAGTAACCTTTTAGGTTTGTGTTTTAAAACTCTGCTCTGCATCAGTTTGTGTATCTGGATGACTGTGTGCTAAAGACACTAAATGAAAGCGCTTCTGCAATGCAAAGAAGTAGTTAGACTCTAAAAGAACTAATGCATGATGGGTTAAGGCAATTAAGTGACTTACTTTCCAAACGGATTGTGATTTTAGTTTGGTAATTATAGATTTTCCTGGAAAATCTTTACGTATTAGTTCAAAACTCAGCAGATGTGATGGTGTGAAACCATATAACCAAAGGCTTAGAGCATCATGTGACCGTCCACACATTCTTCTGCTTAATCCATCAACGCAGTGCCAAACCACCTTCTACAGTTTTTCATCTTTTTTTTGGTTTTTGGAGCAGGACTTTTAGTTAGAATTTTAGTTCTTTTGAAGTTATTTAAATAAAGCTGATGCAGTAAAATTAAAATGATGTATTAGTTGTTTTGCTACATGGTCATGTATTGCAGTCATATTGTCATTTCAAATATTGATCACTAATATTGCACATCACAAGTTTTTCTAATATTATGCAGCCCTACACTTACTTGTCTTGTACTTTAAGCATCCTTCAAATTTACCTCATTAAAAAATGTTAACAGGTTGAGAAAATCAAAGTGAACATGGCAAATGTGTTCTGATAAAATCGGAATTATAGAAGAAAGTGAAAAGATTTGGTACTGGTATTGTTGTGGAAGAACAAAAGCAATATTTTAAACCCATTTTTTTTTTCATTGCATCTGGGATTTATTTATTTTTTTTTTTTTTTTTTTCAATTGTTAACTCTAGTAGGTTCTGTTCGTTGGCTATAAACAGTCAATTCCATCAACAGATCTTTCAATGCAAAAACATTAAAGATCACGAGAATAATTAAAAAGGAAACAAATAATAATAAAAAAAAACAACAGTGCATTTTAGAAACAAAATTTCAAACGTAATTCATAAAAAAAATAAAACAATTTCAATATAAAAGAATAAAAAAAAGGAAATGTTTCGGAAAACTAAGGTGATTTCCAGAAATTTGAATTAAATGTTAATATGAATCAAACTTTTTACAAAGAGAGCCAGATTTGGTGAGCGGAAAATGTGTGTATGCCAACCATTCAATCAATAAATATTCTTTGAACCCTTATATAATAACTTTAAATCTAAATAAATGAAAAGAAAAACATTTCACTCTAGAACAGTTTTACTATTAAAAAAAACACACCATCGCTTTTGGTGAGAAATGTTTACCCGATATAAATTATTTTCAGATATTTTCATTTATTAAAAAAATATAGATCAAGATACGATAACACATGATAAATTAGAGTAGTCTTCTTTTATTTCCAGTTGAAGTTTATGAAACAAATGGGAAAATAAAAACATAGGAGAATCCTAAAAACATGCTTAAAAATTAGGAATTTAAGAACAAAAAAAATAATGATACTCTAGACTTGACCTTTGGTTCACCCATTCCTCCAACATGTTAGACTTTACCCTGGAACACATCACACGCAACAGATTGAAAAAATCACGTAAATACTTTCGCCCGGGTAAAAAATACCTGGGAATAGTTCTCTTGGGTTAAATACATTTTTACCTTACAGGTGGTATTATTGGCAGTTATTGATTAGATGAGGATCTTTGTTCATCTTTTTAACCAGAAGTTTGTTGGCATCTTCAAACTGAAGATATTTCTTGAGGATTTTGAACACATCCGCTGCTCAATTAGCTCTTCACCAAAGTTTGGGAAAAATATTGTCACCATTCAGTCAGTGGTGTCCCATAATACCTGCATTTATTGGTTTATTTTTTGTTTAATTGTCTAACATTTCATGTAGATTTTTAAAGATACTCTGTTTTAATTTTTTTTCACATTGAGCTTTCTGAGATTTTTCTTAATGTTGTTTTTTATTATTTACTTTGCTTTTTTAATTGTCATTTGATCTTTAAACTCCTTTTGCATTGAGTGATTCAGCTTGTACTTTAGGGCCACCGTAGTTGTGTTGGTTTGGAGCTGTAAGTGGTGAAAGATTTGTGGCAGGTACTGTGTAAATCTGATAAAACCCAAAATGGACTTTCCTGAAACATTTGGTGGCAGAACACCATCATGGTCACCAAGTCACAAATCCATCTTTGACTAAATGTAGAGATTGAAGGATAGTTTTTGTTGACATGCTGGTAAAACTCCCTATCAACTGCATGGTAATGAGGGGTCTAATGGCTGAAGGGATCATTAGGGGGACTATCAGTGCCATATACTTTAGAGCGGGGAATTCCCACACAGATACTGGTCTGTGGCCTCTTGACAGTTTAAAGTCACGCTTTCAGCGCCCTTTGATTCCTCAGGCCAGCCTCTTCATTCGGTCACAGGATTAGAATACTAATCCTTTTAGCGGTAAGCTGGTTACAGGAAAATCTAACATGGCCTTTCATCGACAAGAAGGCCCTTGCACCTCTTTGGGGGGGATTTTCCCCTCTGGTGCTCTTAGGCTCCTCCCACGTCATCCCTGGTATTGGCGGTCATCACGTGCTGCAGTGGCCATGCGGGTTTCCGTGTACAGGCCTGAAACGTTAATGGATCTGGTGTTCTGATTTCAGAATTCCTGTGTTGGAATCGAGCTGGCGTCGAACACAAAGGGAGGACTCTGAAGTGAGGACGGCTGACCAGAGAGGTAAGCTTTCCACTACAAAGCGGGCTGATAAAAAGTCAGTAAGTGTGGTGTTTTCTGCACATACAGCAGCGGGGTGTGTGCGTTTTTGTGGTACTCTGACAGGCGAACAAAGGCACAGGAGAGGCTGGTGTTGTTTTCCCTGCAGGATGACAGTGTCTCGTTTCCACAGGTGTAGGTATCAGGTTTGTTTTCCTCTGAGGCGCTGTATGTACAGTATGACAAAACTCTGCAGCTCAGTCCATACGTTTTGATTTTTACAGCTGCCTCAAAGAGAGAAAAAAAAACAGTAGTTCAAGACAAAACACTCAGAACTTCTTCTTTTCCTCTGCGGGCCTCAGGGTGATGTGCCGTTCAAAAATGCATCTTGGTAATGCAGATCATATCACTTTTCCTCCGTCTCATGATGGACTGGGAGGGTAATAAATTTGTTAAAAGTGCAGTTGGATCCGTCAGCGATCTTCCTGTTATCTGCACACTGATGGACTTCGCCCTTCAGTCATCACAGCTCAGCTCACGTTCACAGTTTTCCATCGAGGCTTTGCTTCTGATGCAAAGTCACATGATCCTTTGAATTCCGTCTCCAAAGGGAGAAGCGCCACATCAATCACGTTTATGATCTGAGGTATGACTCATAGAATGAGTCTACCTGTTTTAAAAGGTAAAATCACTAAAACTGGAAGAGCAAATGCGGATCCTAAAGTGATGTGATTGAATCTCTGTTCTTATGCATTGCAGCTGACACCCAGATGTTTGTCTTGAGATCTACAGTTGACGTAGATTTGTTCAGTGACAAAATCCACAGTGTGCACACAGTTGTTTAGAGTGACACTTGTTTCCATAATCTGTTACCTTCAAAGAGGGACAGGCTTCATCCTGGACTCAGGACAGTTGGCAAAGATGTGTATTCCTTCTGCTGGATTTACAGACATTTCCTTTTACTGCCTTATTGACAAAAAGTGAGTCTTTTGCTGCTGTTCAGAGACACTTCGGGTGTTAATTTCTCAGTGAACTTTTGGAACCAAATGCTTCCACATAAAGTGTCTTTAATTTAGCCTTAGTCACATTTACAGGATATGTGGATAGACCCGTACGGCCAACACATTCTCACTCCCAAGTTGTTATATATTGACGTGTAGTTGAGGCCCCTTTTGCATCACTTTTTGACGTTTTGGGTGTCCCCAACTCGTCATTTTTTGACATTCTGGCTGTTTGTAAAGTCAAGGGTCCGCAACCCTCGGGATGCGGAACCGGATGTGCATTGATCCTTGGGACGTGGCCTACATTTCAATGTGGGCCCCAAATAGTTTACCTTTGGGCTAAATTGGTGGGCCCCAGGTGGGTTTGTCCGTAGGTTCCATGGTGGCCCCACCTGTGTTTGCCCACACTGCCTTGGGTGGGGACCTCAACCAAACGCCAGTATGTGACGACTTTGGAGTGAGAATGTGTTAGTGCAGCTGCTGTGGGTTTTCGGGTTGTCCGGGCCCGTGGAGGGTCATAGAACGGCTGTGTCTTCAGTTCCCTTGAAGCTCGTACAGCCACTTCAATGGACATCATGAAAACGGAACATGCAATTGGAACGTGTGTGGTAAATGCATCGGGAAGTATTTGTAAGGATAATGTAAGTCGTATGCACTTATGATGGACGGGTGATGGTGTTGTTCGGTGCACATACACCACACTCTGAGGCCGTGCAAATGCTGCATGCACGAGGTGTGCAGGTGATATTCAAGTACCTGTAGCACATCCACACAAACTACGCTCTGGTTGTCTAGTTTCCTAATTTCTACCAATCAGGCTGCATGCAAGACAGCCTATATCCACCCATAAGGACGAAGGCCTTTAGATTAATGAATCTAAGAGCAAAAGAACTATTCTATTCTTTATCATTGCCATCTTTATCGTTTCATCCACAAACTAGCACTAGGCTAGCTTTGCTGGGTCACATGAATGCTGTGTGATGAGACGAGAACAAAGTTTTGCCGGACGGCTTTGCATCTTTGTCTTTTCATGCTGTCAAATGAACATATTTTCAACGAAAAACAGTCCCAGGAAATCTGGTGCAACTGTTGGTTCATTCTGAGCTTTTTTTTCAGGAGCAACTGAATCGAAACAGTAGAGGAGGTAGCATCTAAAGAAAAGAACAACAAAGGAGCCAAGCAGCTGGGAGCAGGCGACAGATGCAGAGCTGTTGTGTTCAGCGGGGACGCGAGTCCTCTCAAAGCATGAAAAAAAACAAAAAACTGAAGGATTCAGAGCATTGATTCACACGATGAGCAGATGTTGTGGTTTATCCAGCTGCAAGAAACGTTTTTCTAGTGCTGACATCAAATGTTTTTATTCACAGTGTTGAGAGAATGTTGACTTTGTTAGATTTTTTTGTAGATTCTCTATTCTTTTTGGCGTCATGATCTTAGTGTATTGCTGGTATAAAGCCGGGGTATCCAAACGCTTAAAAGCAAAGAGGTCCAGATTTGGTCAGGTAAAAATGTGTTGGGGCCAACCAGCCAAGCATTCAACCAGCATTCTTTGAACTGTTGTTCCATTTCTTTTCTATTGTATTTGTTTATTTTTATTGCTAAACTTCTCTGCAAAAATATGTTTTCTTACTAAGAAAATTGAAATTGATGTGCACTTTAAAAAAACTGTTTCTCATTTGTGATGATTCATTTACATCTTACTTAAAAAAATAGTCAGAGAAAAGTAAATAATGACATTTTTGTCAGTTTTTTTTCAGAGAATAACTGAAAGTACACATTTTTATACTGTGATATATATTGTTATTGTGATATAAAATAATTGATATTGTAATTATTTTTTCCATATCGTCCAGCTCTACTTAGAACACATATAATGCTTTCTGCTCCTGTACAATTAACGGTATCGTACCGTAACGTAACAGATTTGCAGCTCTGCAGAGGCCAGACTGTAGAGGTCGAACGTGATCGTCTGCAGTCGGATTTCCTCTCGCTCTTTAATGTAAAGACTGCGGCGCTCACATCGGATCCCTAACGCTAGCCGTGGGCGCCCGGGGTTAGTCTGCACATGCCCAGAATGGAGGGTTGGATAATCATCGAGCATTCCATTTGTGTTCGTTTTTTTGCCAGTTTGAATACAGAAGCTCAATATTTTCCCTAAAATGTATACATTTCATTGGCAACACACAATAAACACATTATGATAACACATTTTTCTACTAATGACATTGGCAAGACGCCTATATCAAGCATTTGTTGGTTTTTATTGCTCCTAAATTAGATGCGAGTTTTTTATAGAAGGACATTTCAGAAATATTTCAACAAACATTTTGCATACATTTGAAGGACAAAGCTGAGTTTGGGTCCAGATGCTGGACTGTGTTTCTGCTTCAGAAATGTAGTTGGAAGGCTAAACCAAAACATGCAATTGTTTCAAAGGTGTTTTTTCTAAGATATTTTTATCCTGGATGGATATTTCTAGAAGAATGGTTCTCACCTGTGGAATTCTTCTCTTTTAAAAGACACACAGTGGTTGTCAATAAACCTGCATGTGTGGGATTCCTGTCTGGCAGCATTGATGCTGTTGTGCAGAATCAGTTTGTTTCTTCTCGTCTCGATGGAGGGAATGTTTTCTGTCCTGCGCTAAAAACAAAACTGACATCCTAAACTACAGTGCTTGTTTAAGCATTTTCTGGATGTTCACATTTACAGCTCATGTCATCCTTTTCAGTTTAGGAGTGGCGGTCCTCGTCGCTGCTTATTTGTTTTCTTCATTCTACAGTTTTGATTAAACGCGATGAACATGTATGTTCAGATGCTCCAAACAGCTGAATCACAGCAAAGCGGCTCCTGGCACGGAGGCTGCGCCGACACTTGCCGAACCGCAGAGAGTTTCAGGTGGTAGCGCTCGCCAAGACACTCCTCCTCCCCCATCTGTCGTTGGCACACGCTCGCAGCAGAAGAGCTCATCTGGAAACACCAACATAATCAGATGGGCAAATATGTAACAACATCCATGTAGGCGCAGACAATACAAACAACACGTTCAAGTCCGTCCAAAGATAATCCAACGTTTACCTGCAGCCAATGAGTAGTGCTGGGCATCTGCGGAGCGTTGTGGGCCGGGCGTCAGGGGGCTCAGAGCCAGTAATCACTCGCTGGTGCTTTGACTGCACGTTTCTTGGACTGCACCCACGTCCAACTGCTGCTTCAGTTGGAGTGAATGTCTCATTCGGCAGTTCTGGCGGACTTCCCTGAGCAAAAGAGACGCACTGCGGGGTTCATCCATTACAACCAGATCCGTCAGCTGCATTTCTGACATTAATTTATCTTTTGTACTAACTTATGAACTCTGCAAATGAGTCACAGGATTTGAACATTTGATGAGGCAGAGATTTGTCTTTCCTGACACAACTCTGTATTTTTTCCGAGTTGGGAACCGGCACAAGCCCTCTGGTTTCATATTTACGTTTAGGATCTTGCCTAAAAACCCACACTAGATTCAGCTCATCGCGCCCCCCCCTGGGAAACAAACCCTGGTTTCCCATGTGCCAGTCCTGCACGCAGCCACCTGAGCCATCCAGCCGCTACTCTGCAAATGAATTTAGGATTAACAATTCCCAGTGAAAACTACTGAAGCATTTCCAAGAACAGAGGAACCAGTAAGATGCTTTCTAATGCCACTTTAAGCAACGTGGTCGGGCTTTGCATGCCGCCCCAGTGCGTTAGTGGGTCACTGTGCAGCTCTGCAGGTGAATGGGTCTCTTCTTTGTAAACTGCAGGTGTGATTTCCAGCAGGTTGAACAGCATGCAGCTTTAATGCAGTGCTGCAGCATCAAACTGAAGAGGCGGGATTGTGGTGTCTCACGAAACTGTGGTTTCCTTGATAGTTTTGTTACTATTACCAAACGGAAGTGATTTTTTTTTGGGGGGGGGGGGTTGTTTCATGCATTTGGCACGAAAGGTTCCTCTTTACTAGCCTTCTAGATAACGTTTTGCATTCAAATCAGTCTGTGCATAATAGTCAGGTTCTGGATGTGGATGCAGAGGAGGCCAAACCACATTTGACACAGATTAGAAAATGGGTAATGTTGTTTGTTAGCAGTACAAAACTCTTTTTGCATAACCCTCAAAGGGACATATAGCGCTGCACGGCACGCTTCCTGGCCTCTTTCTTGAAGTCACTTTTTTATGCCTGTTTGCATTACTGTATGTTGGTATGTTGTATGGTAAATGGCGTATACTTGTATAGCGCTTTCCACCCTCCTTCGAGGGCCCACAGTCACAGTCACAGACCCATTCACCCATTCACACACACATTCACACATGAAAGGTCATCACGAAACACAGAACCCAGTCTCTTCACACACACCGGTAAGATTAGGTTTGGTGGAACTTGATAGAAAACAACTGAACAACAATTTTATAATAATTATTTCTGTGTTGTTTGCTCTGTTTTTGAGCAGATAACAAAGTCCTAACATCTGATGTGTAAAGACTTTACAAGGCATAAATAGTCCTCACTTTAGAATAGGTCATAAAAACAGTTAATGTTTTATAACTACCTGAATTCATTTTGAGTTACAACAGGAATATGTGTTTATAAATGATTTATTAACAGACTAACAGTACATGTCTATAATTACTCATTTATAAGTTTTTTTATATTATTTACCAACACTTTATAAATGAGCTTATAACTTAAAGAACCACCTCTAAATAACTGGTTTGTAAATAATTTAATACCTAATTTTAAATGTGTAATTGTTGATGATTTAAGGCTTAACATACCATTAATAAGCACATTATTGTAATCATTTTTAATACGAATAAAGTGGTAATAACAACACATATAAACTATTTGTAAATGCTTAATAAAGTAGGAGTGGGGCTTTATAATTGATGAATTAACTGTTAACTCATGCTCAACTAATGCTTAAAAGTGTGTTGTTATTGAGTGTTGCCATTAAATTAAATTAGCAGACTGACAGAGATTTTAGTTCAACAATCAATCAGGGAAGCAGTTGATTCTTAATCGCATTTCCTTTTTTTTTGTTTAATTTAAAATAAAGTTAGATTTTGTAATGAGCTGAGATTTCAGGGGGGTTCTACGTGCCAAAAATTCTTAAAATAAAAAAAAAATTTCTTCTAAAAACAAAAAAAAAAGAAAAGAAAAAAATGGCAATAGTGTAAGAAAGTTGGTTTTACCAAGAAATCTTATTTTAAGAATAAAAATTATAGTATTTAAGACATATTTTCTTAAACTAAGATTACACTTATGTTGAAACATTTTCTCGATAAGGTTATTTCTCTTGTAAGAAAAAAAAAATTGACAATAGTCTTGATAAAAG
>NC_050530.1:18237815-18250855 GCF_002922805.2 Oryzias melastigma | reverse complement strand
GAATAGGTCATAAAAACAGTTAATTAATGTTTTATAACTGCATGAATTCAACCTGAGTTACAACAAGAATATTGGTTTATAAACGATTTATTAACAGATTAACAGAACATGTCTAAAAATTTTGATGCGTAATTATACATTTACAAGGTTTTTGTAAATTAGCTTAAACTAACTTAAAGAACCACCTCTATATAACTGGTTTGTTAATCATTTAATACCTAATTTTCAATGTTTAATTGTTAATGAATTAAGGCTTAACATATCATTAATAAACACATATTAATCATTTTTAATTATGAATAAAGTGGTAATAGCAATACATATAAACTACTTGTAAGTGCTTGATAAAGTAGGAGTGGGGCTTTATAATTGATTCATTACTGTTAACTCATTATCAACTAATGCTCAACTAATGCTTAAAAGTGTGTAGTTATTATAAAGTGTTACCATTAAATTAAATCAGCAGACTGACTGTTAGAGATTTTCGTTCAACAATCAGGGAAGCAGCTGAAAATGGCAAAAATGGCAATAGTATAAGAAACATGGTCTTACCAAGTAATCTTATTTTAAGAATAAAAATTATAGTATTTAAGACATATTTTCTTAAACTAAGATTACACTTATATTGAAACATTTTCTTGATAAGGTTATTTTCCTTGTAAGAAAAAAAAATTAGAAACTAGTCTTGAAAAAAGGGTCTTTTTACTTTAAGATTCAGTTTTTGCTGCTAAAAATTCCTCTTGCTTTCAACTTGATTAACTACTTTAATATAAAAAAGATATGCTAATGATTTCTTTAAAATAAATTAATTAAATCTGCATTAATGTGTATTTTTCACATTAAAATTCTCGGTCACCACAGCAGCTCGAGTCTTAAATTAAATGTGTTCAAAACAGTCTTAAAAAATAGGCTTGACTGGTAATCATTGTATAATCTAGTTAAACTGGAATCTATTTTTCTGGACAGTGAATGTGACGAAGCACAAGTTTGACATTTTAACACAACCGGAGAATGGAAAAGTTCAAACTGCCTGCACAGCCCGCAGGGTTCGAAGCTGCTGTGTGTGCAGCGTTCCATCCAAGGCTGCAGGATGTTTACATGTTTTGCTTTTACTAGAAATCAAAAGAGTTAGAAGAAACATTGAGGAAACTGTGTTTTTTTATATGTAATTTACATGACATCGGGGTGAGTTTAAAGAATTTGGTTTGGTGAGATAAAGAGTGTAAATCAACACAATTAACTGCTCGTCTTCGGATGAGAGAACTGTGTGTTCCAAACAACTCAATTAACATTTGTGTTATGAAGGGAATGCCCTTTAATTTAATTTATGATTACTATTTAAAAAAACTAATGATTTATTTTCAAGATCAACCGTCTAATTTATTGTGTTACTACATGCAGTTCATGAAAAAATCAGCACATTGTTCCCTCACATTTTACCTACCCCAGAGGCAGTTGGGGGGCACAGAACAGGTGCACTACCAACGCACAGCCGGCCCCGCCTCTTCTTATTGAAGTCCGGCGTGCTGGGTTCAGAGTACTCCTCTCTGCCGCTCTGACCCAGTAACGGCAGAAGAAGGTGGGGCTCAGCTGCAGAGATAAGATCAGTCAAAGACCTCGTAATGTCTTTCATCTGCAGTTAAGGACGAAAGGCAGCTGAGCCTCGGCTGCTTTATGAGCCTGGGTAGCATGTCGCCGCTGAATAATGGACTTTTCATCTGAAGTCGGGAGTAAGTGGCTCAAAGTTCAGTCAGTAAAAAGCTGGTTGCGCACCAAGGAGTTCTTACTGTATTCGGTATATGGACCAGATCGGAATATTCTGCTGGCGTTTGGTTCAATGGTTCCTCCCCCTGATCATTTGTCTTAGACTGTCAGCCAACATTCATTTGTATAAAGATGTGAAGAGAATTTGTAATAGCAGGACTGGAGTGATCACTTATGGGCAAAAAGGAAAGGTCAAAGAAAAGAGAGCATTGTGGGTAAGAGTGGCCTGATTGTGGTGGGCAGCGTTGACCAGTTTAGAGAAGAGCATTCCAACGCCTTTGTTGTCTTGCCACAAATATGTGTGCTCCTACAGTCCAGTGAACTTCAGAGGAGTCTGGTAAAAGAAGGAAGAGCGTTGAACATCTTGAAGGACGTTTGTCAGCGTGGACCAACGCGTCTGACTTCTGCCACAGTCTGACTTGGGTTATAAAGACCTTACATTCTGTGGGTAGATAAAACTGCGTTGCTACCCCCATGCATGCACAAACATGTAGATAGCAGATCAGAATGTTTTCTCATAAGCCTCCAGCAGGTACAGCGCGGTTAGCTGCAGGAATGTACCGGCCTACCTTTTGTTTGGTATGGAACCAGTTCCAGATCAGTGAGCTGCAGTTCGCACCTCCTCATTAAAGACAGTCCGTCCTGATGCTTGTCGTTTGGTTTCAGTCAACCTCGTCTTTTCTCGCCACATTTTTTTTTATCCTCCATTGAGCAAGGAAAGATAAAATCATCAGAGAACCTTCTTTGTGGTGGATTTATTCTGATTTGCTAAACCAAAGAAGCCAATAATGCGATCATTCCCTTTTCCTCTAGCTCATTATTATCAGTGTCGATTTTTCGGTGCTTTTGTTGTGTATGATCTCTCCCCGCGCTGCCAGTGGAGGTGTTATCTCCATTACATAAATTACTCAATTGCGTTTTGGCACAGGAGCTTTTTTGAAGGAACGTCATCCAAGTCTGTCAAGGTCGGTTTAGCTGCAGCTTTGCCAGCTCGGTTTGACACACCTCCGTCCAAATATATGTGTGTGTGTTGCTTTTAGAGTGCCTGTTTCAGACGCATGCAGCACTCCAGCTGTTAGTGAAGCCGTCATTTAAAACAATCACATTTTAAACAGCTTTGAAGATTTCCTTTCAGAGGATTGATGTTCTAAGAGCTCACCGGTACTTGACCTTTGCAACCCTCATTATAGTGCCTTTACCTAACTTTTTCCTGAACTATCGTTCATTTGTAGGTCGACTCACTGCTCTTGTTTAACCTTGAAAATGGTTGTAACACATTTCAGCTCAGCATGACTTCATAAATTCTAAATGTTACCCTGAATTTAAACCACAAAAAAATAATAATTTTATAATCCGAATCACACTGGGGCTTTAAAGCACATTTTTTTCTTTGTTTTTTCACAGTCCTCAGGTCAGTAGATCACGACAGAAATCATTCATATTTGATGTCCTAAACCAAGTTTGTTGAAGAATCCATTTATATGTAGGATATACTCCCAAGGAGTTTGTGATGGACATGAGTTGTGAAAATACACTCATGCAGCAAGATTTCCGAGAAAAAATAAAAATTTCATCTTCATAAATTATTTTATATCAGTTATTTTTTTGACTATTGGACATAGGTGAAATTGAATGTTTTTCTCCCCAAAAATCTATATACCTCAAATTGAAATGTAAAAGCTTCTAATTGTCCTTTCACAACTGATAACAAACATATATAAATCATAAATCTAAAAAAGAAAAAAAATGTACTAGACTTTTACTGTCCTAACGTTTTATTCTTATCAGTCTACTATAAAGTAAACAAGTCATTCATTGTTGCTGATAAAGCAGAAAAGCAATTTAAGTTGTTCCTCCTGGGTCTGTATTGGTGCCTCTACTTTTTTATATTTGTAGCAAAATAAATGAAAATGTGGCAGAAGTATATGAAGCATACTCCATTATATCTTTATATATCAGTCAAATTAATTTGATTTAATGATTGATAAACAAAAAAAATCTTTGACTCTGAATGTTGCCCTTAGGGATAAAAATGGTTGTTTTGCTCAAATTATTTTTTATAATAGTGTCACTCTCTGCCTTTTGACTTCTTATATCTATTATATTCCTCTGTGTATTGGTGTTCTTTTAATTTATTCCTCCCCGAGTGCCTCTGTTTCTCTATGTAAGTCAAATGCAGTGAGTGTCTTCTCTGGCGTAGATAATTTCAACTCTCTTTGCACTCATGCATGCAGCCACGAAGACGACTGCAGCGACATGTCTGGATGGTAAAGAGAAGCCTGTGTTTTTTGGTACATACTGTACTGTACTAAAGTATGCCGTTGCAGTCAGTAAAGGTGCTATATATAGATGGGGCAGATAACAAATAAAACAAGAGAGACTCAATGTGAAACAGACTCGTCTGACTGGTTCTTGTTTAAAGGCTCAGCTTGGAGCTAAAGGATGCCTGGAAGTTCAGGCAGGCCGGAGTAAAAACAACATGGAGGCCCATTATATAAGCTTCAAACCAAGAACGGAATTGAAAGAGCCAGTGTTCTCAGATTTACTTTAGAAGCATGTGCCAGTGTTCAAGGGTCAAGCTTCGGTTTCAGGACGTGAAAGATTTACATATTCATGACTTGAGCGAGACTGGAACCACATGGAGCTCTGTCAGAAAACTGTCCGTCTGCGAGCATGAGCTATGTTTTTCTGTGCGTCAAGAAAAAAAAATGTTTTGAATTAAACAGTGTGATATTGAATGGTGCTAAAATATATCAAACTCAACATTTGATGACAGCAGTGCTGGCTGGTCCTTACCCTGACCTACTGATGGAACTGCTTCTCTGAGTCGTATTTCAGCCGAATCTAGAGCTATGGACACATCGGACATGAGACTTGCTTTCAAGAATGCGATCAACACAGGTTCTTGAATGCATACTCAGCCCATCGTGTTCACACCAGACATCTTTTTCTACTGTTTGCTAACAAATGTCCACCACATGCAGCTTTTTGTGAGATGTTGAAGTGGTACAACTCTCACAAATCTTAAATTATAATTTTTTCCCCCAGTGATCAATTCTCCAACAGTTCACTTTCGGGGTCGCCACAGCGTAACAGCACCCACTGTTTCGCATTAGTGATTTGGCAGAGTTTTTACGCCGGATGCCCTTCCTGACACAACCCTGTTCTTGAGGGGCACAGGGACCCAGTTAGGCAGCAGCGTCAAGCGTCTTGCCTAAGGAGCCAATCTGGGTGGGGAATCAGTGGACAGCCCTGGAATCGAACCCAGGGCTCCTGAGTGCCAGCCCTTCACCTAGCCCACTGAGCCACCCAGACACAATTCTCCAACAGTCTATGAAATAAAGAACACGCCATCCATTCTTGACTACCAAACCCGGGTCTCTAATTGGCCAAAGTTCCACTGGGTTTAACTTTCAATGCACATTCAATGGCCATGCGTTTTATATGTAGAGCCATTGACATGAATATCAATGGACTTCTCAACCTCTCCCCTCCCGTGTTCCAAATAGCAAGTACCTGCAGGTTGCAAAAAGGCCAAAGTCCCATAGACTTCCATTGAGAAATAGACCGTTATTACTCAGTCTTTTTATTTGTCAGAATAACCTTTCTTGCTCTGATGCATTCTTAGGACGTTCTTTATAATCCAAGTTTCTTTCAATATATTTTTTCTTTACTGCCACTGTTTTAAGTTATAAACTGACCGATCAGATACCTCAGTAAAAGCATGTGGCTCCTGCTGGCCTTGCCTCAATTGTTTGATTGACAGATTCCCCCGATCTGCTCTCAGTGGGAGGGGTGTGGACTTCAAACAACCCGGAATGAGTTCACTCGTGATTGGTGACGGTAGTTCCTCTAAAAACAATGCTCAGGCTGACTCGGACTCATCATTGTCGAGGGGTTTAAAATTGGTTGCAATATGGCGGAAGACGTATCAAGAAGTGACTGCGAAGGCCCTGACCTGATTTCGGGAGGGCTGGAGGTAATGCATGTCCTATGGGGGACCTCAACACTTGTTATGTCCAATTCTTATTAATGGTTTATGTGTAGACCCCGAAAAAAGTTTGCGAAAAACTAGCGTAGTTATGTGTGAACATAAGAGTTTTGAATTTGGAAACTTGAAATGTTAATTTTCCTTCCAAGTGGCCACTTGAACATGCGTTGCCGAGGGTGATGTGAACATAGCTTAAGAGTTTTGAACCAGCCCAATTATTTCAGTTGTCTATAACAGGGGTGTCCAATTCTACATGTTTTCTAACCAACCTGCCAAAGCTCCTTATTGACTAAACACACCAGAATAAGTAGCAGATAAGGCAGGATTCCTGGAAAACCAGCAGGAGGTCAGCCCTCGAGGCCTAGATTTGGACACCCCTGCTCTATAAGGATTTATGTGATATTTAAGGGAAAAAATAATAATTGGATGATACCATTAATCAATGCAAGCTTACAATTAGAAGCCCTGATCCAAGAAGCTGCTCATGGTCCTCTGCAGTGCTTGAAACTGCTACACCAGGGGATATTTTTGGGTGTTGGACATGTTGACACGCAGGCCTCTTTTCTTCCACCGACATGGTAGAATTACAGGTTCCTTATCTAGAACGAGAACTTTTTATGGATATCAGCCTTGCAGTGAAACGTGTCTTTGCCAAGAAGCTGTCATCAGTGCCAGCAGCAATAAAGTGTTTAAGAAGAACTAATGCAAGCACCCCGCACATTTTTACTGAGCAAAGCTCTCCATTAGGACACAAGGCTGTAGTTACCAACGGCCCGTGTTGTAATGTGACTTTGGGTTAGTTTGTTTGGTTTGTACAGGCTTTAGCAGAACCAAACTCATGCCAAGAGCTACACTTTTCGTAAGGAATTCCAGATTAAAGCAATAAATGGCCACGGCTCCACTGTATTCACTAAGGACTTCTCATTTTGCTCTTGGCTCTAAAGATGCAAAACTTTGTATGCAACAAAAACACATTTTTGGTAGAAACTGAAAAGCGATTTAAATCCAATCTAGGTATATCTAATCTAATATGGTTTGAGAAAAATAAGAAGCTATGAAAAATAGGTGCTGGAACCGCACATCTAACAAGGGTTTGTTTTGCATTTTACAATTCCAAGGATATTCTCTTTTGATGACTTTGTCTATTAGAGTTTCTAGAGGCTATTGAGATAACATCTCTCTGTTTTAATTTACTTTACTCATGATTACAGTTTAGTTTGGAGGGATGTCAGCCGATAAGAGTCCTAATTGTTGCATTGCTCATTCTCAGGTCACATGATCTCAGAATGTTTGCTTGATTCAGTCGGTCATAGTTGATGAATGATATTTGCTCAGTCTTGGATAGAGAGTAGGAGCTGGTCGCTAGGAGACTCCCAGCTCTGTTTTTGTTGTTTGCATCCTGAGGATCACGGCCTTCATCGCCAAAGAGAAATTATTTTCTTTTTCAGTCCCAGGAGAACTGTTATTCCATAAGCTAAAGCATTTGGCCTTTTTCAAATTCACTTTAAACAATTTAATCTTAGATTTAGTATTACCAATCTTTTTCATATCATGCACTATAACTCTTTTTTGTGTCTGCAAAGATTAGATACCTATTTGGCTCCTCATACTTACTGCAACCCCCACTTTCTAGACTTTTTTTTCCCACATGCCAAGTTTTGTTTTATTGTAGGAGCGCAAGTCTGTCGGCTCTCAAACGCTCACAAAGATATTTTATATTTACCACTTTGCCCCCTTTCCTTCATCCTTTTTAATGGCTCTGCTCTTGGCTTCTTCTTTTTTTTGTGGCCTTTCCCCTCACTTACAGTATTCCTTCAGGAATTTTGGCTCAAAGTCAAACATCCTAAATCAACTACAGGCTGCCAGAAGAGCCGGGGCCCCTTTGCTCCACGTCTGTCACCCCACATGTATAGACCAGGAAGTATTTGTGTGGAGAAAAGGACTCCACTATCAACTTTGACCGCCCTGTAGCTTCTTTTGACCTTTTTGTTTCTTTTCTTAATCTTATTATCTAGATTGTGTTTTCTTTGTCAGCTCCTGATGAATGTACACTTCAAATTTAAGTAGCTATGGTGACCCCCATTATTCTCCTCCAAGACGTCTGATTCTGTAGCTTCCAGTCAGGACCTTGTTAGACCTCGTCGTACAATAAGCTAAACATTTTTGACATGCAAAGAACATTACTTAAACTTTTTGTACTTGTAGCATCATTTAAAAAGTAAACCGTTGATAAACGTTGGCTACCTTTTTGGTTTTAATTCTCCTTTTATTTCAGAAGATTGTTATACTTGCAAAAACACATTAAAAGGTTTTGACCAGTTTAAACTGTCACAGAAAACAGAAGTATGTTTCAAGGCTGTACAGCTATATCCTATTATTTGCTTTCTGACTGATTTAGGAAAATTATTTTATTTAGGATTATTTAGGAATATTGTTATTTAAAATATTATTTATTTTCAACCTTATTTCAGCAAAGTGTGGAATTTGTCCTCTGTTCATATAAAAGTATCCAACATGCTGCATTTAAACCAATCCAAACAGTATAAAACACGGTTGCCAAACCCTGGTCTTTGGAGTCAATCCAACTGCCTTTTTTTTGTACTTCCCAGTCCCTGCCTGCTGTTGGTTTCTTTAGTTATACCAAATAGAACTTGATGTAAAGCATTACCTGCGATAAAGCTAGTGTGAAGGCTGTCAGCTAAATGTGCCTGCTGAAAAGGCTGGAACTGATAACTATCTAAAATGCTGAAGCTGAAAACTTACCTAAATATTAGCTAAATGCCAAATAAGCCAAAAAACTGGAAAAATGTCCAACTTTGCCAAAGCAGCAAGCATATTGTTAAAATATTAGCTAAACTTCAAATTAGCCTAGAAAATGGAAACATTTCTAAAGTTGCCGATATTTAGTGTTTTGTCTAAGTTAGACAAAAACAGCTAGCATGTTGCTAAAATAAAATCTAAACTCTAACTTACCTTAAAAAAACTTAATAGTTGCTGAACATTTTAAAGTTTGAATGGTGTCTATAGCTGAAAGCATGCGGAAGTTCACAAGTTAAAAAGTGCACAAAGTTTTTGAAAGATTTGAGCAATTTCTCATTCATTTTCTAAGGGTCATGTTTTGCTTAATATTTCAAAAACTATAAAGTTTATGAATACTAAAAGTACAAGCAGTAATGTATTGAACAACCTGAACATTTTGATACCAAGATCGCTGACATCACTGAGAGTGTCTGAATTGCTGTAATTGCCTAATCCAGGTTATCAGTAGTAAGTAAGGCAGTGATGTATATAAAAGCTCTAGATCTTAACAGTGACGATTGGGAAGTTCTGGTTGAAACTCCAATAAGAACAGATTTTATA
The DNA here is from genome assembly GCF_002922805.2 of Oryzias melastigma. NCBI lineage: Eukaryota > Metazoa > Chordata > Actinopteri > Beloniformes > Adrianichthyidae > Oryzias > Oryzias melastigma. The sequence continues at coordinate 18,241,740 of NC_050530.1, read as the reverse complement.
TTTATAGGAGTCCACGACATTAGTTTGGAGCCCTTCTTTTCTACATTGGTCATACATCAGGTAATCAGCAGGACAGAGACCTTCAATAGAATTTCTGGTTAATGTTCAATACCTGGCACTATTCTCAGACTAAGTTCATTACATATTCTTAAGTAGTGCTATACTACCTTCCTCAAAGGGCCAAAGCACTTTGTGCTTGCTCACATCTAGCATTCAAGAACTTGCTAAACACATATTCTTGAATGTACTTTTAGCTTGTGATTTTCACACTGAACTGGGACTACCAGATACTTTGTATGTACCTACAGCTGGAACAGGCTTGGTGCTAATCTTGCGAATCTTGTTCCAGGCCTTTTCTTTCACAGCTCTATTCCGATAAATTGTGACATAAAGTGACTCAAAGTTCTGGCCTGGCATAAACCACAATTATTAGCAATTTTCTAACAGTTGGCACTAACTTCAGTGGCTCTAACTTTTAATGTGGGTTCAATGGATGCATCTTTTGTATGTAGAGCACAAAAATGAACTTCAAAGCTATGCGAGAAGGTGAGAGTCTAAAACATGTAAGCCCAAAACACGGATATATGCACGTTTACATAGACATGTGTTCCCAAAGCCAGAGGGAGCCTAAAATGAACAGTCCCGTTCACCCATGCACTTGCACATTCTCACCGCTGCCTTACACTGACACCAAACTATAACCACCAGGTAGCAAAGTGAGGTTCAGGGTCTTGCTCATGGACACACTGACTCAAGACGGGAACCGAACCGGAGATCTTTCTATCAGACTTTGACCCCTCTACCTCTGCACCACAGTGGCCCTTCATCTCTACTGGACCTTTAACATAAGGTCCCACTTAGCTCAGATCATTCAATTGACTTGTTGAAATTAAAGGAAGTGTGTAATGACTTCTCACGCTCTGTCAGAGGCTTGGAAAAAGGCAGCACTCATCAATAATCATGCCAGACTGTCATGCAGACAAAACAAGCGTTCTGTGAAACCCTGCTTATCTTTTACAGGCACAAAAGCTACAGCAAACCCTGGTGGAGGGAAAACCCCGCCAACGTGTGTGCTCTTTTGTGACACAGAGGGAACTGGATTTAAAGAAAACCTGTTTCAGCATGTTAAGATCCAAATCTGTTTTCCTTGTGTCCTGTTTATCGGGAGGAAACAACAAATCATCTGTTAAGCACTAAAGTCGAGGAAATCAGCGCTCCAGGTGTTCTTTTAAACCTTTCTAATATTTCTTACCTGTGTCTTTGTATGACTCTCCCCTTTACCTCCCTGATTTAAGTATTAAATTGGCATATAGCATGTCCATATGGTGTTTAATGAAGTCTTTTCATTGGTTGTTGCATGAGGCTAAGAGGTGCTAAACTCTTGTCAACAACAGGGGTTCCTCTTTTGTCCTTTTATTTGGCTTTTGGTACAGACATTTGGCTTGTATAAAGCTAGTCAAAGTGTTGTGCTGTTTTTTCTGTTTGTGTGAGTTGGTGAAGTGACAAACCTGTTGCACATTAGTCCAGTGATTTAGTGAGTTTGGCCTCGGCGCCAGCCTCATCCCTTTCTTGCCCCGAACCTCTCTCTGGCTCATCTGTCTTTGGTTGTGTATTGAATCTGGTCTGGTTTAGATTTTCAGTTGGATGCCTTCTTTGTTGGAGAGGGAACACGTGCAGAGCGGATGTCTTGTCTTGCACATTGGCAGCCAACTCTCTCACATTTCTCCACCGTCCCGTTTCAAAGCTACAGCCCGGTGTTTTTTTCCTCCCCTTTGAGGCCGTGGCGTGGAATGTCACCATGTCACAACTGTAAACGCTTACAGTCCACTGCAGCTCTCATCAATAATAAAAACGACACAAGAAATTACTCAAAGTGAAGTCAGAAAAGACCGAAAACAACCAGCTGAGGTCATGATTACCATATTTTCTATGGGAACTGCGTTCTGGCTTTTAATGGTTTTGCATTCATGCTGTCACACAAAGGCATCAAACACATTTACACTGCAAGGGAAGTGTTTGGAAGGAGCATGTGGTTGGAAAGGCTTTGGACATCAAGTTATCCGGCGGGACACGTCTTTTGTTCTGTTGAAAGGATGTTGGCTTTTGTTCTCAGTGGGTAAAGCTGTCTCCTCGTCACCCCCTTCTCCTGTGCATCACTTTACAGTGAAAGTAAACTTCGTTCCAACTCTTTAGTGGTCTGACGATGAGACACCAGCTTTCACTTTTGGATCACTCGTTATTGCTTCACTTTTGTCTCATTTAATCCTTGAAGTCCCACTTCAATCATCTTTTGATAAAAGCATTCCCTGTGGTATTATAATTATTTTGTTTTTAGCCAGAATTGGAAAAAAAAGAAATGTTTTCTAGGACATAGCTTCTGTTCATTACATGTATCTGGTCGTCTACAAGTGAATGCATCAGAATGGAGTCGATCAGTGAGCTTGTAGGTTACCATAGTAATTCTTATGACTGGGTATCGATATTCATTTCCAGAAACGATTCAATTCGATCACAAGAGCCTGAATCAATTCAATTTCATTTTTTTTTTTTTTATTCTTTCAATCCTCTTATTTCAATTCAATTTTGAGTTTACACTGTTTATGCATTTAGACATATTTGTTTAGAAATACATTAATAATCTACATTTCAGTTCATTTAGTCAGCAATGTACCGAGCATTAGCATTAACCGTCCTATGGGAAATTCCATTAAACGTTATCATCAAGCTAGCGGACTATAACTTTATGTGCTAAATCAATCTATATTTTTATGAATCGATTAATGATCTGTTAAGCTTAAATCAATTCAAATCAATTGATCATTCTTATCCACCCCTAGTAATTCTACCTCACATTTACAAGCTTTTTCAAAATCAATTTTTTCATCTGCTCCTGATTGTTATCAATTTAAATGCAGGGATGCTTAGAAATGCAGTTTTAAGCTTAAATGTCTTTATATATTTCATATAATATAATATATATATATTAGATCTGTCAGGCGATTAAAATTTTTAATCGCGATTAATCGCATTGTCTAGCGTTAACTCGCGATTAATTGCAAATTTACATGTGGCCTTTTTTTAAGGAAAAAAAATGTGTGATTTGTGGAATTTAGCAGTTCTACATTAATTATGAAAACAAGAATGGTAAAATATATAGTTTTCATCAAAAAATACTTTATTTTGTAACACTGTATTGAGATAAACTTTCTTAACAATAAAAGGCTGTAACATAAAATGCCTAACAAAAGCCCAAGTGCAAGTGAAGGGCATTTTAAATTCAAAACTTCAATCAACGTTCAGTAAAATAAAATAAAAAACATCAAAAATAAAATTTCCATAACACTTTCATGTTCATTTTTTGTCAGGACCAAATCTTTTCCTCCTCTGCTGAACTACAGTAATAAATGAAATAGAGATTTATCATTTCCAATTAACTTTTGTTTTTTAAAACATTAAAGACTGAGAAAAGCGGGATACACTGTGGATAGTTTGACAGTCTGTTACTGCCGCCGCGTTCTCTGGCTGCAGCTCGATGCAGCAACGTGTCCAGCGGAGCTCACGGATGAATATGCCGGCAGACAGACCGCTATGCTGGGGCTGGATCACGCTTAAACCTCCAGAACATTTAAAACGTCCCCCGGTGCGCTTGCTGTTCGGAACGTCGGGGGTCCGCAGCTCTCGGGACGCGGCGCCGGACGCGAGATGGTACCACCAGACGTGGTACTGGACGCGAACCGGAGCCGCTTTTAGGGCGCAGGAGCTCTACGGGTCCTAGCGCCGGCCGGTTTTAGCTCGCAGCTCGGTGGTTGGAGACCCGCCGGTGATCTAGTGAGAGCAGCCAGTGAGTTAGAGGGGGGGACGCCCGCGCGCGCGGTATGGAAAAGCACGTCTGAGAAAAATCCGCGATTAATGCGTCAAAAAAATT
>NC_050530.1:18227716-18237783 GCF_002922805.2 Oryzias melastigma | reverse complement strand
TTCAGATATTTTTAGGCCAGCAGAGAAGGCCTTGCAGGCCCTGACGGCCCGCCACTGATATATATATACACACACACACACGTCCTCCATTATCAGAAAAATGCCACAAGAACTTGTTAAAACACCAAAAACACTATTTTCATCAAAGTGGGTCTTCAAGGTTGCTTTTCTGACTCAATTTGATGTTTTTTGGTGATTTCTTGGTAAAGTTTTTAGAGGTTTCCAGATATGATGTGTACAACTGTTACGAAACCCTTGAGTTCGACGTGTCCAAAAAAGACGGTTTGAAAAGTGACAAGACAGTAAGTGACAAAGCATTTTGTTTTTCCAGAATTGTTGGCCTTTGCGTGACTAAATGTGGCTTGTGCTGTCGGTTAGAAAATCACTAGCTTCTAAAAAGTTCCCGTTTGGTCACAAATTCCATTGCTGACAAGACACGGAGGAGCCGATGGAATCTCAGGCTCGGTTTCAAGTGCTGTTAAAAGTACAATTTGCTCTGAGGTGAATGACAGTTTCATTTGTCATTGTCTACATTTTAGGAGATTCCATGTGATGGACCGGTCTGCTGCTAAAACTTTACACAGTGACTAAATAGAAAATCTTTCCTTTCCTGAGTTTATTGCTTTTACTTTGTCAAATAGAAACTTTGAAGAAAAAAGTCTTGAAGGGATGATCAATGAGGTTCAGAAAGATCTCCGTCAGTGCAGCAGGAGCTGTTGCATCATTTTAGCCATTGAGTGAGCTCCTGTTTAGTAATGCATTCATGCAACAACCGCAAAGTATTCTCCAGGCCAGTAGTAGAGTAAAGTGTTTGAATTAAGATTGTGCTTTTTGCAGAGCATCAACTCAATAACAATTTTGTCTGATCTTCTATCCACTGCACTTATCTTTTCCGGACAGTTGAAGCACATTCAGTTTACGTTTTTACAACAAAAGCCTCTTTTTGTACTCCTTTAAGGCCAAACGTTTCACAGATGTGTCTAAATTTAGGAAGAGAGTTCAGGCGTGCGTCTTACACCCGGCCTTGAAACACACTAAAGAAAGTGTTTCCGCTTTATCACAGATTTGATCGCAGATCATATTTCTGTCACATCTCCTGTTCTCTGACTACAATAGGCAAGCATACAGTTACTCTGAAAGAATTGAGTCCAGACACTTGATCCAATGAAAACATTGCAGCTCAGCTGTTGACCTATTAATTATACATCGATGGCTCTACATTTTCTGTAAAAGAGGAGACCTTTAAATCTTGTACAGTGGTTAAAAAAGGAGTTAGGATTTGAGCTGGTAGGAAAGAGCTTCACAGATGTACTGTACTGTAGTTGTTCCACACCCAGTCAAGGTATAAGAGAACTGCGCTGAGGGAGAGTGATATTACTTGACTTGTTTCCACTTCCAATGAAATTAAGTCAATTCAGTCAGTCGTTATTTTTTCACGATATCTGGTAAATCTGACTATATCCTTTCTAATCCCGAACTATTAAAAAACTAAAAGGAGCTGGACTATCTAGCGCCTAGGATTTTAAAAGCTATTCAGACACCATGCTCACTACTTTTTTGTTCTTTAAACAGTAAACGGGGTGACACCAAATTCACAAAGTAAAAATCGTATAAATACAAGCATTTTACCAGGACTGGTTATGAATCCACTGTGTTCTGACGATGAAAACGTAGATGATTTGTTTAAACACAATGGTCTACGTTCGCAAACCTAGAAAGCATCAATGCACGCTGGTTTCACGAGACTTCTTGGAAATTTTTAGGGCACTGGATTTTGGAATTGTAGATTCGGACAGTACTAAAAAATGGTGAACACACTATATAGTGTAGTGAGTAGTAAATACTGTACATTCAGACATAATCTCTCTTACGTTTCTAATTGGGGTGTAGGGAAAAATCGATTTGGTGATTTATCGCGACATTTCATTTCTCGATTTTTGTATCAATTTAAAATGCTGACAAGACAGAACTAAATTAAGGATTTTTAATTAATTTTTTATGAGCAATCATAGTTTAGTATCCTACTTTTGTTTTCCACCTGAATCCCTGACTTCTAGTTGGCAGCACAGCACACTAAGCCTCTCTTAGCAGCTCTACACTGCACCAAAACAACAACAGGATCTCATGAGTACCAGCTTGTGTTGAATGTTAAGTCAGTTTTGTGGTTTTTGTTATTGGTTTTTGGTTGGGATGGGTAACAAACTGAAACTCTGTGCCACGTTGCTGCCAGTATCATACCCAAATAAAAGCACCATGAGTTTGCTTGGGTAAAAGCAATTTGTGTATTCAATACAGTCGCAGTGCTTAATGTTGTGATAATTAAACAAATAAAATTATTATCCTGGTAATTGTTTTTTTCTAAATCATACTGAAAAAAATATTTAAAAACCGTGAGATGTTCATCGGGATATGTATTGTTTCTAATAGTCGACATGAGACCACCTCCTTTTATTGAGGCATCTGATTGGCCAGTTTGTAACTTGAAATATTTCCCCTACAGAAAAATAAATTTGTTTAAAAAATAGAAAATTACAAAAAAGTCAACAGAGTAAGAATGATAGTCACTAAGTAATAAATGACTATTTCTCAAAAGAAGTATCTTAGATTTATCAGAACCAGCACGTACTTCCTGTTTGGAACGTGAAGGGGCGAGGGGTCACTCAGTCCAGTTTTCATTTACAGTCAGTGATCACACCCTTTTCAAAAGGTTTCTAAAGGTTGCAGAATCTCTGCTCAGGTTAAAAAGAAGACCAATAATAATCCATTGAAATGATCGGGCATGTAAGCACTTCAGATGAAGTTGTGTACTTTGTATGCACACTATGGAGGGCAACAGCAGCACATGAGCATCATAAGGTCTGGCAGAGCAGTCGGTCAGACTGTGAGCGCGGCAACACTGCCTCTCTGTCTGTACACCATCAAGACTCCACTCTGCTGTAATTGAGCTAATCAGATGAGGAGAAGAGGGATGAAGGAGGAGAGGAAGGTAGAGCCTACATGCTGTGATCCCTCAACTCCTGTGCGTTCATCAAGTCATGCTTCTGGCAGACTCGGAACCAGTAACACTCAATATTAATCCATCTAATCTGCATCATTTTCACATTAAGAATTCTGGTAATTATCCGTTCATTTATCATCAGCATATAAACGAAATGCTTCAGTAGGAAACTCCCCTTCATTCATTTTTATGCATTTAGCTAAAATGAGCATTAAATAACCCATCTTTTAATCAATATAGTTATTTTTAGGATTTTATTTTGGTGAATATTAACATCAATACTGCTGAAGCAAAATCTATATAAATCTGATTACATTTATTTTCGTTTTGTTGACTTTTATTTTATGATTTGATATAGTGTGGTTATTTTTTGTCTGTGCTTCTATTTACAGAGAAAACAGCATTAATCTGGATCAAATTGACATTTGAAGTATTTTTAAAAATTGATGTTTTTAATCTTTTCAGGAAAAATGCTTTTAAAATAAGATTGTGTTTTTGTCATTGAAAAATGATGCTTTTAGCAGCATCTGTTCACTGGAGTTATCCCCCAAAGCAGAAATTGTTTCTTGCCCTTAATTGTAATAAGAAAATTTCAGCGGCGCCGGCGAAGCGTCCCAGAGGAGCGTGCTCAGTGAATGTGTTCTCGCTCCTTCGACAGACGGCTCGTCTCTCTTGTGTCCATCTGTTCAAATCCCACTTTCCCACAGAGCAATGGTTTGATGGTGGGGGCGACTCTGTTGCATTTTCCACCCTCGCAATTGTAGGGTCAGTGAGGAAAAAATTCCTCTCAGTGGATCGTCAACAGCATAGTACTAAGTGGTGAGGAAGCTAAATCTTCATAGCTCTAGAGCAGGGGTGTCCACATTTTTTCCAAAGAGGGCCAGATAGAGTACGGTGGAAATGTGTGAGAGCCAACTGATTTATTTGACATTGTTGAAGGTATTTTAATAACACAAAATTTAAATGAACTATTTAATGAACATTTTATTGCAATGGCATACTTTTCATTTCTTACCATAGGAAAAAATATATCTAAATGTTTTTTTTTCTACAAAAATCCTGTCAATTTGCCAATTTTCACACTTTTCATTCAGAGTTGGCAACTTGCAGATGGTGTAAACGTAATTTAGCCAACCAATCAAGAAATATACACAAAGATTTTAGAAAATGATAAAATTATATGGATTTTGTGAAAGGAGGCTTGGGGCCATTGGATATTTAAAGGGGGGCCACATTTGGCCCACAGGCCACACTTTGGACATACCTGCTCTAGAATGACAGTGGTAGTGGCTGTGGTGCAGAGGTAGAGCGGTCAACCTCTGATCAGAAGGTCGCAGGTTTGGTTCCCCCCCGTGTCAGCGTTTCATTGTCCAAGACATTGAACCCCACATTGCTCCTGGTGGTTATAGATTGGCACCATTGTTGGGCCTTCAAGGAAGGTAGAGAAGTTCTGTGTACAGTATTGGTGCCACAAACGATTATTTTAATAGTTGACTGATCACCGATTATGACTAATTGGGTCATGCACAAACTGGATGTAAAGCAAAACTTTAGCCAAAATACCCATCCCTATGAGACCACCTGTAATGGGTGCCCATGGACTGCCACCTTGACTTGGTTGGGGGGCTTGCGTGTCTCGAGGACCTGGATAGCTATGCTGGCTGGAGCTTTATGCTCTTGGTAGGGTCTCCCATGCCAGACAGATTGAAGGGTAGAGGCCAGACTAAGAGCAGTCCACTGGCCCTCCAGGTTGGGGTTTGGCACAGGGCTAACCACCCGGTCCTATAAAACCCAGCATGGTTACGGAAACAGCAACTGCTGCCCTAAGCGTCTCAAGGCGTAAAGGGCAGTAAGTAAGTAAGTTAGCCAAAATAGCTAGCATGAAATATTAGCTAAACCCCAAATTAGCCTAACAAAACTGATGTAAAAAATATACCAGGTGGGCGAGCTCTCACCAGTGGGGAGGGAAAAGGGGGTGGGGTTGTTTCAGAATCAACTGTCCCACCCACAACTCAAAGGCAAATTTCTAATGAATTCCTGCCGCTCTGCAGAAATTGTGTCCTAGCTTTTTAATTTTGGTTAAAAGCAGCATAATCACAATTTAAGGACCAATAGATAAAAATATGACCAAAGTGGGTGTTAAAATCCTATTTTTTCATGTTGTTGTTGGACCCCTCTCCCAGATTTTTACACATGAATCCCTCAGAGGTTTGTATCTAAAACGCCTTTCTGATCAACCTTTATGTCGAGGTTAGTCTTTGAAAAAGCTCCGAAGATGAGCCGGAGGGGGCGCGGCGTCATGCTGAGTGATGCTCTTTGTGCTGCATCTGCAGTTGTATCACTCCAAATCCTTTTCTAACGTCCTTGTATCACCCGCCAGTCATCAAGTATGTGCAACTGTGGCTGTAGTGGAAGTGTTGATCACATGTATTCACTTTACCTCAACACCCAATGTCATTAGCGTCTTTACTTTTTTATTTTTGATATTATTATTATTGTTAATTTAATTATATTATATATTTATATTTTTTAGCTTTTTGCAGCTTTGTATTGACATTAAACTTCAGAAAATCCTGAGATTTCTCCAAACATTTTGAAGAAACCTTCACTCCTTTTGTCTACGATGGGATCTTTGATCGTCTCTCACATTACTGTCTTTTATCATCTTTTAACACGAAGAGACTTTAAAAAAGGTTGTAAAGCATCTGATCTGATTCCAGTGTACATGAAGCTTTGACTTGATGAAGAGTTCTCAATGTTCCTGCGTGGATCTGCTGGGATTACCTCACCGTTGGGGACAATGCATTCCCACATCACAGAAAGAGTCTCTCTTCTTATCTGTGATCAGAGGCCGTCAAAGACTGAAGAGAAAGATTAATAATACTGAGCCTGAAGCAAACTGTGGCTGAGCACATAACGTTCAGTTTCACTGCAGCTTCACAACTGAAGCTGATATTAGTCATAGGGCGTGGATTCTCTCCGTTTGGCTGTGTGTGGAGCTGACAGTTTTTGTTGAATGAGATGCATTCATTTCTTGAGATGTTTCATTCATTTTCAGAGCTCCTCCTCTTTTTTCCTCATGGAGTTTGATGGATTCAAGTCCTTCCTAAAAACTCCAAGAAGTGTTAGCATAAAAATAGGAAATAAACACTGATCTGAAGAAGAAAATCACAAGAAAGTAGTAAAAAATATGTCCATGCAGCAACATATTTTTACTTAATGTAAAAACACTTATTTGTAAAACTTTTCATTCATAGAAATGTAGCTAAATGTAGCCGCCCCACACAAACATTTTAAAATGTTCAGTATTTCATTGGATTGCATTAAATTATATATGAAATAAAATGAAAATCTGCTGTATTGAGATTAATTGAATGTTTGCCTACAATCGCTATATTACTCTGCAAGTACAAGTAAAAACATTTACATTTTAATGCTAAGTTGACAGTTTTTGACAAAGTCTTGCAAAGTGGCGTAAAAAAAGTAAGTTAATAAAAATATTTCTATTTATTGTTTGGTTATGAGTGCAGGCGAGACTTTTAGAAAGATTTTTGTCCAAATAGATAATAGACAATAATCCATAAAGTGTGTTTTAAAATCACAAATGAAACAGAGATCAGTGAAATTAGTCCTAACTGAACTCAGATCATAGATCCTTCATTATTTTCTATTTGTATAGATCAGCCAGCCTTTATAGTCCTGTGTTACTTCCAGTTTTTAGCAGCTGAGCGAGGATTTTTTTTTTTTTGGTTCTCTTTGCTCTCTGCCTCTGTGCTGTAATTGAATCAGCAGAGACGTTGGCCGGCGCGTGGAGAACCTGACGTGAAGAAGCCTGGTGGGGCTTTAGATTGTGCAGTTCCTCTTGTGAGGGGAAAATTGAAAATCCACAGATGACAGCAGCAAAAAAGGAACAAAACTTCAGGGAAACTTGACTCTGTGGAGGCCCTTTGTGTGAGAGTCTCTCACTGTGACATCTGTATCTACGCTCTTTCACAAAAAAAGATCTGAGGTTGCACTTTTTTTAAAAAAGACTGAATGACTTTACAGCATCTTGCTCTTTTTCCTGTTCATTCTTGTTTGTATCTGAATGTTTTTTTTTCTTCATCAGACTGAAGAGTCGTTAAAAATCAATCGTGCTTTTACATAGAGAGGCTGAACGTGACGGTAATTTCTTTGCTGCAGGAGTATCTTTGGTACTCGTCTGCTTTGCAGTTTATTAAACTGAGAGATCCAGACTTTTATATTAACTTGCAAACCTCCCAAGAAACAGATAACTTGATGCTTCTTCCAGCAAACGGACCCCTATTCTGATTTAGATTAGCAAAAACTCTTTTATTTTGAGTGGAACTTGCTCGATAACGCCATCAGTCGTTGTGTTTAAAGTCCAACTCTGAAAAAAAAATTGTTTTTGGCATTTTCCTGATGATGGAGGACATTTATGAAGAAAATAAACCTTAGAATAGCATTTCTGAGTGTTTCAAAGCACATGAAAAAAAAGTATGCTGTGTAGAAAATGCACTGGACTGTCCACAAGAAAAGGTTGTATATTTTTTTTGTGCTTCGGGTAAAAATTCAAAAAAAGCAGGAAGGAGAGTAGCAGTTGATGTACATCACGTGTCAAAGTTGAGGCCCGGCGGCTGGATCCGGCCCTCCAAATTATTTTATTTCATTGTTATTAATGGCACAATGTTATCTTAAGCTTATTTCTAACTTGTATAATTTAAAAAATATATATATTTTTATGGAGAGTAAAACATTGAAAATTATCTAAGGTTTAAGTTAATTTTAAGAAGATTTTTTAAGCCTATTTTGAAGTTTAGCTAATATTCCAGCTACCTGCTAGCTGTTTTGGCTAAAGTTTTTTGTTTGTTTGTTTTTTTAGGGTAATTTGGTATTTAGTTAATATTTTAGCTAACAATCAGCTTTAGCGTTTTCAGCTATTAACTTCAGTGATTTTAGCTATCAGCTTAACTGTTTTTAGCTATTAATTTCAGCATCTTCATCTATCAGCACTAGCATCTTTAGCAGCCAATTTGAGCTTACAGCATTCACACTAGCATTATTACAGGTAATGCTATATATCTAGTTCATAATTTTGTTAAAAAGTTTAAAAATTTAGTGTGTTCAATAAATGTTTATCCTATTCGGTCCACAACCTAAGCTGTGTCTTGGATTTTGTCCCCTTGTGCGATTGAGTTTTGATACCCCTGATGTACAGAGTGATATACGACTATGTAACATCATGTGACAAGTCACATGCTCAGATATATGTAACAGACGAGGATCTAACCGCTAGCTTTGGTCTCTAACCATCTCATAAAACGGCAGCAGTTTTATTGATGCGCTGAAATCCGCCATGGCTGTGATCATGTGTTTTAAAGGCAAACATTCGTGTTGAACTCATCCTGTGGTACAGTCTATGGCACCATACACCTCATATCTCATGGTGGCTCATCGCACATGTTCTGAAGGAACTAAGTAAAGCTCTCATTGGCCCCTGCAGCCTTCTGGGTTTTGTTAATGACATAGCAGCACAAAGCAACTGTCTTCTTTAATTATAGTAGATTGTAAGGCTCATGCCTCCTCATCTTCTCTGCACTTCTTTGATATTTTTCCAGCTTCTTCCACACGCTGCTTTCACCGCTCCTCTAATGTGTGCCCTTTGATTTTGCCTCCCTTGCACCGCGAGGAGAAGTGAACTAATCCTCTGAATCAAATGTGTCACTTACTCCAAACCGCAATGAATAGGCCCTAGATTACCAGCGGGTCCTAATCGCATTTAGCCTCTGTGATGATAGCTTCTGCTCGGGGATGGGCCCTGATTCGGAGGTGATTTAAGGCATGTTTTGAGTTTCTCTTGGTCCCAGCTGTCGTCAGGCACCTGTTGGGCTTTCTCTCAAACCCATTTGGTTTTGTGCAGCTCAGAGTCAAAGGTCTATTTTCATATGTTATTTTATCCACCTCTCCAGTTTGCATGTGGAAGTGTTCGGGTTATAGAAGTCTCAACCTCTGACATCCTCTTTTATAGAGTCTCTAGTGGTTTTTGAAGGTTCTGTGTAAACACAGTTTAATAGGTCCTCCATGTATCTGGGAAAAAAAAAGTATTTTGAAAAAAAAAAAGCAAAATCCATTAAGTTCTTTTCTATGCCCTAAAAGGGCTTTCGGATGTGGGAGGGGTGAACAGCTGCACCAGTTGCTTTTTAGAAATATAATTCACATGTGCTACACATCAGTTTTTAAAATAATGGAAAAATATCATAGAAAAGATGATTTATATGTTTTATAGAGAGTTTTTTTTAACTCCACTGTCACCCGATGCTTGTTTATTGCATGGATTACATCTAAAGTTAAATCATGTAATGTGTTATTTACAGCAATCTTAAATTAAAAAAAACGTTTTACTTGTTTTAACATTAATCTTTTAAGGAACTCTAGATAGGAATTCTAATCTGACATATTTACATTTTTTTTAGTATTCAATAATATGTTGTCCCTTTCTCAGTAAATTTATCTAAACCCTTTTCTTGACAAACTATTTTTTTTCTTATTGTGAAATAATTCTTCATAAACAAATACATTAAATTGGAGAAAAGGCTCATTGGAGGATTTTGAAAAAGTAATGCAGATTAAACACATACAAGTGGTTTTAATGTTTTATCTGGTGGTTTGACACGTGATAATCATAATACAACATTTGAAGACAACGTACCCTAGAAATGGATTTCTGTCAAGTTTCAAGTATCGATCCATTTTTAGCTTATGTACTTCCATTAGAAACACCGGCACCATTTACTGTTATAACTTTTTTTTAATATACCCAGAAACTGAACTAATGCAGTGATTTGTACATTAAATTACACAACATAAATGTGGACATTTGGTTTTTATTCTTATCCACAAAATTTCTGCTCCATTTATATTCATATTTAAGACATTTTAGCAGGTATAACACACGACCAAGTCTGTCTAGTGTGATGGTATAACATTGAAAACACAATTCTTCTTTTATTCTTGACAATTCTGGCGTGAGTCAATGCCAAGGTTATCCTGGGCATTTATAGATTCGCGA
>NC_050530.1:18225720-18227414 GCF_002922805.2 Oryzias melastigma | reverse complement strand
GTGTGATGGTATAACATTGAAAACACAATTCTTATTTTATTCTTGACAATTCTGGCGGGAGTCAATGCCAAGGTTATCCTGGGCACTTATAGATTTGCGAAACATAACCCCAAAAAACATCCTGCTATAGCTTAAATCCACAAAGTAGTCAATATTATTTTTATTTTATTTTTTTTACAAGACTGTAGATTCTTTAAGGCTGTAAAAAACCCTCACTTCACACTTTTCTTTCTCAAAGTTCCAACCTTCACAGAAATATTAGTCCAGTATTATAGAAGGAAACGAATGATCTGCTCATGATCAGAGATTTATGTAGATTTGGCGAGCTGAATGCGCTCTGTATAGATAGATTCATTGAGAAGATCAACATCCAGTTAGGACACAATGTGCTGTACAAAATATGGAAAAACATGCAAATTATTCTGAAAAATATGCAGAAGTTGGACAGCAATATAGCGATGGACACTATTACACGGTTAAAGGTTTTATAATCCCAGTTTACAGATTACTTACATCAGAAGTGGTTACACGACGACAGTTTTAGAAACTTGTGTTTTGTGCCTAACTTTAAATAAGAAAGGCTTTAGTTGAACAAACTTGTAATTCATGCTTGCGGGCCATCCTCCTCTTTGGCCAGACACTGCCAGCACTCTGTTTTCTATGCTTTCTCGCTGCCCTCAATGCTCCTTTCTCTTTCTCTCTGTGTTTTCTTCATGCAAATACAGTGTGGAGGGCAAAGGGGCAAAGCTATTTGCAGCTCAACCAGCAGTAAATTTCAGCTCTGACAAGCCCCGTTCCATTGCCTTCTTCTAGCTCGCTATGACCTAAGCACCAGCCGGCCCGCTCCTGTCTCCTTGAACCGTCCAGCGGTTCTGCTTTCATCAACGAGGCCTTGTGTCCCCCAGTCTTTGAGTCACTGTGTCTTTTCCCCAGCATATCGCTCCCGATTACCATCCCCCTCGTCTCTCTTCAGTCACCCCCCTCGTGAGGGCTGTGAGTTTTATGACTGGTCATATAATGAACCCAGAGTCTCACAGGAACAGAATGATGCCCTTGGAATGGTATTGGGAATTAGCTGAAATGTCCCAGCCCATTCTGAGCACTAAGAGGCTGACAGAGCTAAAGACTGAAGGGCGTTCTCTGCGGTGTATGTTTGTTTACTTTTATTGGTTGTAAATTGAATTTATAATGTGACTGAATTAATCTGAAATCATTTATCCAGCCTTTGACTTCAGCCTGATGTTTGCTTCACCGCTGTAGGTGGATGTAATGGACTGAACCAAGTGAGAAGACACCGCTGTAAATCAGTCAAGGAACCCCAATCAAACCCAAACATTCACAATTTTGAAAAAAATAAATCAAAGTTTTTTGCAGTTTAATTCAATTAAATGTATATAGCCTACAGCTGTCTCAATGAGCTTCAGAATAGAATCAGTCATTAAAAATAAATAAAAGCTAATTGCTAAACTCAGCTAGACAAAACCTGGACATACATCCCTGCCCTTAGACCAGAGGTCTGCAACCTGTGGCTCCGGAGCTACAGGAGGCTCTTTTATCCTTTTATGTGGCTCTTTAGCTTAATGAAAAATGCTAACGATTGAATGCACGATGCAGTTTAAAAGGATGTTTTAGAGTTATGTCTGTTTTGTACCTCACATCTTGGAGAATGACAATAAAAAGCTCAGTTTATTCTC
>NC_050530.1:18211424-18225662 GCF_002922805.2 Oryzias melastigma | reverse complement strand
GTTTATATCTGAGAGTAAAAGGGAAAAAAAGATGGTGGCACACCAAAATCCTAAGGATAAAAAACATCATGTAACTGTCTTGCATTTTTAATTTGAGTAAAATTGCTGCAGTAGGAGGACACAGGGTGGATTTTATTTTAAAAGGAACTCGTGTGCTGCTGTCAAAAGTAATTAAAGTTACAACTGTTTTATATATATATAAATATAAAACATCTTGTAATTTTATTATTATAATTTTAAGTTACATTTTTGAATCAATTTCTAATTGACCAAGAAATAGCATAAGTCTTGTGCATTTTTTAACAATAAAGTGTGACTTTGTGGCTCTCGTTGGGTTCTAATCTGTAAGAAACTACTCCAAATAAATGGCTCTTTGGTGTTGGTGTTAAAGGTTGCAGACCCCTGCCTTAGACCCTCTTTTTCAGATTGGTCCAAGTGGAATTTATTTTTTCATTTTCAAATTTATTATGTTGGTCATAAAGATAATAGAAGTTTTGAAGTTTGTGATAAACCGTATGAAGTTATTAATTACAGTAAGCTATCTGGGTGAACATGTTTACAAATATGGATTATCAGGTAAAGCCCTTCTTTAATGGGTTTAAATCATGCAAAATCAACTTTTTGAGCCTTTAAGTGTATTATAATATTGCTTCCTCACTATTAAAAACCCCAAAGCTGTATTTTGATCCATTCACTCATCTGAGCATTCCTCTTAAAACCTGCGCTCCGAGCACCAGCCCCTCCCAACTCATGAAAACAAGCAGGTTTTTATTCATTTATTTATTTATTTTTTTATTCCAAATATATATTTCTTTTATTTTATTTTACTAACCTTGGCTTGTAAAATTGTCTAAACAGCTGGAGAGCACCAGAATTTCCGTTGTGTCAGAGTGACTCGTGCAGCAATGACAATAAAAGAATTTCTGATTCTGAGAACAGCCCCTTCCAGGAAGAGTCTGCTCTGTCTGTACTGTCCCAAAGACTGACTCACACTCACTTTTTCCTCGGCGCGAACGGTGATCGACAAAAAGGCTTTCCTTTTATAAGTACAATATGCACTCAGGAAAATGACTAATATTTAATTTTTAAAAAATCCTTCTTTTATGTCTCAGAGGTAATATATTATCACACATGAATATTGTTTACTATAAAAGGCTTAAGAATAACATAATATAGGCCCTTTAAAAAGTCAGACCAAGCTTTACATTTTATTTTATTCCCATTCTCTGTAAGCTAAAAATAAAAGACTTTCTTGATTCTGTGCATTTATATTGTATTTTTATGTCTACAATTCATTTTTTTAACTTCTTTTTAAAAATTAATTCTGATGCATTTTAATTTTGAATTCACCCATTGGAGATGCACCATTGCATCAATTGATCAGAGCCTTATAGATGTCAAAAATAGTTGCAAAAAGAATTTTCAAACTCTGCTGCACCACTTTTAAATGTTTTTACATTTTAAAACATTCTTCGTCCCCCAAAAAACCCATAATAATGAGTTCCACATTGACCACTAATTTATACAAACAAACAGAGAAACTCATTTTGGGTAAACCTTTCTATTGTTGCTGCATTTGCTGGCGTTCTAGGTGTTAAGCTGCATCGTTTGTTAATTGTTTGCACAAAGAAGCATAATTTCCTGTTTTTTACTATAAGTTTTGTCTAATCTGGAGTTCATTCTGTGATTACCTTCAGCTGTGAGCATTTAAAGTTTGCTTAATGGGTATCATTAGTTTTGGTTGTTAAAATCAAGGAATTTACAGTTTTTTTCTTAATGGTTAATTTTTTTCCTTCACTTTTTTATATACATCTTTCCAGAATGCATGAAAGCGGTTTCTTAAAAATGAGCTTAATTCAGCGAGATCAAAAACATTTTAATCAATGACGCATTTCATTGCTGATATAACTTTACCTCCATGTTTTTCATCAATAATTAAGTTAATTAAATTTTAATAATAGATGCGGAGCATTATATTGTGCTAAGATGACCTTTTGCACTCAAAGTGCGTACCGTCTCTTGCTCTTTCTACCGTGTGAGGGCATCTTCCTCCTGCAGGCAGAACAGCCCCGCAGAATCGGATCCGACTCCATCCGCCATCATTCATAGCTCTGACAGGCTAGTGAAATTCCCTCACCCTTCCCGGCAAGCAGTTCAAAGCCTCGCGTTTGCCACAAGAGACAGGGTATGGTGCTGAGCGTGGGGCCCCACGGACAGAATTTACCCTCAAGATGTTTTCAGTGGAGCGTTCTCTGATGTAGGAATACTTCTTCTTCTGTTCTAGACTTCCTCTTCCATGATGGCAGCTCTTTCATTCCAGCATTTTTGGGGAATTTTTGAGGAAATGCATAACTATAAGCACCCCATCCACCTTCCTTTTTAAAAATTTATTCCACTTTTTGCTAAACTTTGCTGCCATTACTTGTGTTTGAGTAAATAACCTTTAATTGCTATCATTTAATCTCCCTTTTTATTGCCACATTTAAAAAGGAGTATGTCCTCACTTTAAGATCCTAGAAAAAGAAAACATCCCATCATTCCTTCAAATTACAGTTTACTTCAGGTTTTTAAAGCAACATAAACCGTACTTGCAGGGCAGGCTTTATCATCTATTTGAAAGTGCAAGCATGTGGCTGTGATGTTGGGACTTGTAGCGCAGGCGTGGTGAGATAGGCATCAAACAATTAGTCACAGTGAGCACAAGGCTTGGTCTTTTATCAAAGCGTCGTCCTGTGGATTTTCTGGCACGAAATCAGGCTGCTTTGGAACCTTAGAGCTATCAGATGATTCAATATCACTAGTTGGAAGCTGCTTTACCCTGTTGAGCCCTGAGGGTAAAAAAAAACGACCAAAAAGAAAAAAAAAAAAAAACTTACAGCCATCAAAGTCAATAGTCTGTTGACATGACTCTACTGCATGTCTTTGTTTGTTTATGTGAGCCCACACAACGTCATCGCCTCATTTGTTTGCTTGTGACGCGTGCTGATGCTTTTGTTCACTACTCGTTCTGCAGTAACGTCTGCGTGCATCGATGCGCAGCTCCTGAACCTGCCTAACAAACCGTGACACTTTCTTATGGCTGTTGTAGATCATTGCTCTGCTTTTATTCAGTTCCAAGTCAGGCTTTGAGCGGTGAAACACAACAAAAAATGTGTTGATATGAAATAAGTCACAGTTAAGGACCCTTCCGGGTCACTTTTTGATGTTTTGGGTCTCCCCAACTCGTTCTTTTTGACGTGCTGGCTGTTTGTAAAATCAAAGGTCCACAACCCTCGGAACACGGTACCATACAAGGACTGGTCCCCGGGACACATCCAGTACTGATACCCTCACCCAGCACTGGTACCTAACCCAGTAACGGTTTGCGCCCGGTACTGCGTTTGATACCGGTTCAGGTCCGGTACCGCGTCTGGTCATGCATCTGGTACTGTATCAGGTGCCGGGTTAGCCAGTACCAGGTTTGTATACCGGTGCCCTCCGCATCAACGTGCACTCTGTGTCCGGTTTCAGTATGCAGCCCGGAGGCTGGGGACCTCCAGGCTGCCAGCATGTCAAAACGACGAGTTGGGGAGACCCAGAAAGTGACCCGGAGGGGTTCTTAACCAAAATTTCAATATGTGACAACTTGGGAGTGAGAATGTGTTGGTTAAAGAGTAATTTTTTATGTTTTTTTTTTTTTTTAATGAGTGTAACATGTTAGCACTAAACAAAAACATCTGGACCAGTAAAATAAACCAGTCCAACTAAGCTTGAAGTGGGAAAGGCAAATATACTGGAGTTCACATGACAAAACTCAACTAAAATCTAAAAATCTGTGATTGGGCTGTAGCACCATTGACTTTCACCCATGGAAAATGGTTTACTTCCAGCTCCAACAAAACAATTCAGTCATCATTTTTGGCAAATCGGACGCCCAAATGTTTGAGCTGGATGATGTCAGTGAGCTGTGATTGGTCAGAATCAGTCTGAGCACTAGCAACCACTTTCACCAATCAGGAGTGAGCTTGTTGGAAGTCAATGCCCAGAATAAGAATATCCGAATAAGAATGTTTGTTCTGACACAGAGTGACTGAGTAACAGCTGTTCATTTCTCAATAGAAGTCAGTGGGAGTTTGGCTTATTGGAGCCAGCGGACCTCCGTTTAGAAGGCGAGAGGTTAACCAAATCCAGTTTTTTATATACAGTCAATGGGCCAGAAAGAGTAAAGTATTTGGAGCCCAACCATGTAAATTTGAAATCTGAAAAATTAAAACAAAGCATCATCATCATACTTCTGAAGAACTGAAAACAAAACAACACCAAATAACATTTTTAAATACTATTTTTGTTGGGAAGGACTTTTTAACATGGTAGTCAAAACGGAAACCTTCCAATAGTAGTCCTTTGAAGGACTGAAACTTTTAACGCTTTTGAAAGTCAAATCCTACAAGGGTATGTGAAACAAGAAGTACAGCTACTATGCTGTTTTTGAAAGCAGCATGAAAGAGGCTGTAAGAAGCAGATATTGGGTAATTGAAGTGCAAAAATTGATTGTTAGGATCAAACTTTGAAGCTTTTACTGTGAAATTTGAATAAAAAGTTTAAACCAAGCAAAGTTTGGTTGTAAAAAAACATTTTTTGAACAACTACAATAGTGGAACTTTTCAAAATATATAAAAAAACTTGCAAAATCCTTTTGTCTGTTTTTCATTATGATTTTATAGAAAACAGGAGAAGCTGTGCAGGTTTTTTAACGTCTTCAACAAGCAGGACTGTGGCTGTGACTTTCTTGGTACACTTTCTACTTTTGATACCTTTGAACACCATCGAGACTTTTATTGGCTTTCTCAGTAGCACTTCTGGTTAACCACCTGTCAGATTGATGCCAGCTTAGCACAATCGCTTTCACTCCTACACAGCTTTTTCTTCACAGCTGTAAGTTATTGGTTTTCATTTTGAATCAACCGCACCTCCATTCACATTGTTTGGTGTTTACATACTCTGCTTTCCTCTGAGGTGCCTCCTTCCCGTGCCCTCTCTGTCCCCTTTTCCCTTTTGCCCACACAGCCCTGTAAGGGAAGAGCCCTTCAACTAATTAGAGGCTTGCCAGTGGATTCCTCTACGACAAAAGGAGCCATTCAAGTGGGCAGGCTGGTTAAAAGGCTGAGCTGGCAGCCGCGATAGCGTAGCTCCACGTTAGCAGCATGAATAAGCTTCACTTTGAAGCCCGTCCTCTTGTAAAAAAGCTCTTGACTCAATATAACGCTGCCCTCCTTGTCTTTGCCGGGCTTTTATTGCTGATCATCATCCGTGTTTCATGGGACGCCACATGTGTCTTGACTGCTGGAAGACGAGAGTGTGTGTGGTGTTGCCACGGTGAATCTCAGCCACGTTCTGTCTGACATATTCAAGCCCGGCGATCGTTCGTGTAAACACTGACTCATCTGTTAGAGCGGTCAGTCGTGTTCAGAGGCTTTTCATTCGTCTTTGCACCTTCTGGTATTGAGTGACCCATCCATCTCCATCCTCCCTTTCCCCTTCAGGGGGCCACTGCTTGAATTGATCCTTTAGGCAGTGGAGAGTTCAGTTAAACATGTACTTTACAATAAGGGTGAGTGTAAGCAGAGTGAATCTATTTTCGATGTGTCACACTATTTTTTTCCCCCTCAATCACCTTGTTTGCTGTTACTGGTGTTCCTCAGCAGATGGAGGACCAGGTGCATAAAAGACACCCAAACAGGAAGTCACTTGATCTAAGCTGGGGATCATCCTCATACACTTTTTTGCAAGGAGTTGAGGACTTTGGTAGACATTTTTATGAAAAAAATACCAAATTCTGTCCCATTTGTTAGAATTTAAGTTTACTCTCTATGTAATACTGTTTACTATGAATATTTGTTGGGATCCTTAATGGCTGATATTCTTCCATCGGTTTGATCCATTATTTTCCATGCTCTGACTGTTTTTTTTAAGCTGATACTCTTTATGACCCTTTAATCTGTCATTTTTTTCACTGATGCTCCTCTTACTTCCTCTTCCAATTTACTCTTTCTTGATTTTGTCTCATTCCAGAACAGAAACTGACAAATAAATAAGTGCCCCCTACAATTTCCATCTGCCCCCTCACTGTTCCTTTCCTCGTCCTGCAGTGTCAGCAGTGGTGATGTAAATGACCGGAGTCTTAGCACCCTTTCGTAGTTTAACATGGGAGTGGTAATCAGGCCTCCGAGACCCATAACTTCCAGCCTCATAAATCCACAAGATAGAACTTTAACTCGCATTTCTGCTTTTGTGCACAATTTTACGCACAAAGCTTTTTATGCATCCCGACTCGGAGTCCTCGGTGAAAATCACATCGTTTTCGTTTAATGCTCTTTAGGTTTAACACATGTTTGAAGACATGCAAATGGTGCACGCACCGTTGCTTCTCTTGTGGCATTTCCTGTCTTCAATGACATTAAAAGCTTCTCCTTCCTTGTGCTCTTAAACCGAGATCTACTGTGATAATCTTTTATTACATTCAATTCCTGGATTATTTTTTATTTTGCTGTAATATTTTCTCAATTTTTGTCTTTGCCTTTAGCCATCCATATGGAGTTCTTATTAAAACACAAATATGGGAGCATTTCATTCATCATTTTGCCTTCGTCTTAGACCTGCACAATAAATCAGAAGTATTGTTTTTACAGCAAAACCAGCCCGTGCGACATGCCAGTTGCAAAATACTGCATAAACTGTGATAAATTATTACCTTAGTGCTTCCCCAAACAAGACAAAGTCACTTTTTCACAGTTTTTACCTACTTCCTCTGCATCTGTCACAAACTTTAGAAGCTGAGCTTAAAGGCTTCTTGCTGTTCATGCTTATAGTGAGGAAGGCCCTTTGCAATGGTGGAAACTCCACAAATTACAATGTCATATATTAGCTGCATACATGCTAGTAGTTCACCTTCAGAGACTTTTTAATACTACATAAAACATTGTAACATGTCAGCACAACTGTTTAAACCTTGCAAATTGGTTGGCTGACATTACCAAGAACTTGCCACAGTAAAACATTCACTCAGGAAGGATGCATGGACAGAGAAACTATAATGTTTTTAAAAAATAAAATAAAAAAACAAGCTTACACTACCTACATCTGTTCTAACGGTTGTCCGTATTAGTTTTGATGAGTACTACTGGAAAAGTTGTTCTTAGGTATGTTTCCCTGACATAAGTTCTTCTATTGAGAAACCTTTCAGTATAATTTAAATTATATTGACTTTTATTTAAATAAAACTGTTGCAATGAAATGGAAATGATGTCATATCGTCAATAGCGCTGGGCAATATGACGATACATATCATGTGGGCGATTTACGAAAAACAAAATAGTCTATTGTCCCATTTATCTTCTTTCTGTTCTAGCGTTTTTATTTGTTTGTTTTTATTGCCAAATTTTTGTGCAAAAATGTATTTTTCTGCTTAAGAAACTTGAAACTGTTGTGCACTTTAAAAAAAGTAAGACATTTTTTAAAAATGTTTCTCATTTGTGATTATTAAACTACTTTAATAGTTGTGCGATACGCAAAAGCTGCAGCTGAAAAATAAATTCATTGAAAAGTAAGCAATGACAATTTTTTCAATTTTTTTCAGAAAATAACAGACAATATACTTTATTGTGGTATATCTTGATATAAATAGTTATTAAGATATAAAATAATTGATATAGTGATATTGTTTTTCCATATTGCTCAGCACTAATAGTCAATATGATCACTAATATCGCACATTGTAAATTTCCCTTATATTGTGCAGCCCTACTTTGATTGAAAGCTTTCAACTCATTGTTTTAAAGTTTTATAGTAAATTCTGACGTGCATTTTTATGTTTTCTGTACTAACCAGTAATGCTGTGTTTCAAAGGAACTGAGAATTAGGTAAATTAGGAAGCGTCTGTTTTGCAGTTAAACCACAGAGACTTTGCAGCTCTGGTTAATGAAGTGAGAGTTTTTTGGGGTTTCTTTTACTTAAGCTTTAAAAAATATCAAACTCTGTAGAAGAATAATGCATGAATTCTTTCTTCTGATTCTTGGAAAAGCATGCAAAGAAATGTTCAAATCGTTCCCCATCCCAACAGAAGGTCTTCTGTTCTGCAGATTGTCATTATAAAGTACACAAGTGGTTTGTTAGGGGAAGTTTCAGCTTCTTAATCAGAGAAAATTCTTAGGAACCTAACTCTAATTGAAAAATGTAGATGGTTTTGCATTTTTTTTTATATGGTATGTCACTGAAGGCTTATAAACAAACTGTCTTTTAAATATAAATTCAAAGTTGGTGTTTGTGTTCATGGTTGTTAGGGTGGTGGCAGCAAATAAGGTCAAGCAACCCATTGTGTTACATGAAACCAATTTGGTGCCATCTATTGCTGCTCTGTGTTCTGACGTTTCCAAAGTCTTTTTGAGAATCATCAAACAGGAAATGGAAGTACACGCCCACTAAAGCCTCTGCAGACCCAATAATCAAATGACAGTCAAGGCCATGCCTCCTTAAATGACCGGTCAAAGACAAACTCAAGCTTTGTGGTTAATTGAATTTCCACCCATTACAGTTGTGTGAATGTAGAATCTAAAAACATCACTCCCAATGGAGTGAATGGTTACTGACCTGCTGGTGTAACCATTCCCTAGTGGTCATTTAAAAAAGTCCATGCTGCTCTTTTATTTATTTTTTCCCAATCTAGGTTC
Source organism: Oryzias melastigma (assembly GCF_002922805.2). Classification (NCBI taxonomy): domain Eukaryota; kingdom Metazoa; phylum Chordata; class Actinopteri; order Beloniformes; family Adrianichthyidae; genus Oryzias; species Oryzias melastigma. The sequence goes on along the minus strand of NC_050530.1, from coordinate 18,216,957 downwards.
AATTTGGAAGTCAAACTGCTGTTCTTTGACACATTTTTAAATTTTTAGCTTTTTAGTTTGTACACTTAAGTTTTATGTCTCCATGCAATAGCAGGCCGTTCTATTTAGAAAAAAACAACAACATTTCTTCTCATTGTGGTTAGAGCTTTCAATGAATCGTATTTGATCAAATCCAAAATAAAATAAAAAATCATCTTACCACACCCTCTGTTGCTTTAGGACTTTGTGTTTACAAAATTGGCAGATTATAATAATTAGGAAAAATGGCTGCAATCAGGGACTATGTAGTTATGATGACAGGCCTGCGTACGGGAACACATGCTTTAAAGTGAGGCCCTGCAGGAAGAGGAAGTCTGTGGAGTCGGTCTGTACTTGCAACACTGACATTAACTGCAGTGAAGTTGTGTGTCAGAGGATGTTTCTGCATCCATCACAGCACGAGCTGCGGATCAATGTTTGGCTTTTATGTACAACTGAGATAAACAGAGCAGGGCTGCAGGATCAGACAGGCGTTAGGGAAGTAGAGCATAACTGTTGAGAAAGAAATAAGGCCAGAAAGCCAATAGAATTGTTATTTTTCTGGATAAGTTAAAGAGGGAAGCAAAAATGCTTCTTGTTTGCTCATTTGTTTTCTCTGTGGCCTTCCCTCCATACTGCCTCCGACTCCTTTTAACTCAAACAATCCTCTTTTTATTTCTTCCAGGACAGAGAAGGGCGCACTGTGCAACACTGCAGGCCTGGGGAGATCATAAACGCACACAAACACTTGCAGTATCACTGGTAGGTTCTGTTCTTCCTGCTTTCGCCTGTAAGAAATGTATGCTAAGTCGTATGTGCACACAGCAGAGCCTTAGCAAGCTGCTGGCTGGTGCTTTGTTGGCTCTGAATAGCTGCTCATTATCTCATTGTACAGTGATCTACTACATAGGCAGTATGCTGATTTGTCCACTTGTGCTGCTTGCTCTGACTAATAAATCATTAAGCTGATTGGATGGAAGAATTTCCACCAAAAACTGAAAAAATCCAGTTGTGTTTTGATTGAACCGTGATGCTGTGAAAACAATGAGTGAGTCCCACACTGCCACATGTGCTGTTTTTGGCCGCTGCTGTAGAAACGTATGTAAGACTAGAGCTGGGAATCATTTCAGTAACAATTCCAGCTCAGATTCCACTCTTGAGTGTGGTAACGCGCCAAAGATTTTTAAAGTTAGGGCTACTTTTTTAGCAAAAAGCCTTAGCAGTGTTTGATGTATCACGAGGAGCACTCATGGGTTTTTCGCTCTTGGAAGCGTTGCCGCCACGGTTTTCTCTGAACTGAGAGTCAGACTTAATGCTAGAAATGCAGAGCAGATGGGATTCTGTTTTACTGGAATGGATGGGATGCATGAGAAGTGTCAAAAACATTTAATATATTTGGTTCCATCCAGATTTATGAAGAGTTTTACCTTCTGACAACTGGCTGTCTGTGCCATCTGAGTCTCCTCTTCTTTCACAGCTGGAGTGAAAGGGGAAGCGCATAGCCGTGGTTTTAATCCCACTCTAAGTCCATGCAGCTTTAGGGTTTCACAGGAGGCAGATAATGCAATGCTGCAGACTTCTGGACACATTCTTGTTCAGAATGGCAAACCCGTGGTGGACAGCAGGACAGTGCTGTCAATCAGAGCACGGGCCACAAAAAGGTCAAGGTTTTTCCACACGAAGTGGCTTTAAAATGACCTTTAAAGAAATGATTGCACACTAAGAAGCTGCACACTTACTTATTGTCAGTTTATTAGTTGTTTATTATTTACACCAAGGTTTAACTGGTAACTGTATGGGATGATCTTACTGTTTTTTTGGTGTTTGGGGTAAGACTGGTGCTGGGTGATATGAAAAAAATTGTATATCACAATATAAATTATTTTAAATCACAATAACGAAATATTTAAGTATTGATATACAACAATAAAGTATATTTTCAGTTACCTTAAGAGTACGTTCAGCAGCTGATCAAAAACATCTGGTTTACACCGGACGCGCGGTGGTGTGCCGCTTAACCTCCAGTTCACACCAGAAGCGTATTTTTACGCAACGGTCAACAGGCGCTTCTGCTCATCCGTGGTTATTTAGAGCTATTTTTTGCTATCATCAAACACCCCACCCCCACTCTGTCGTACATTGTGTGTGTGTATGTTTGTGTTTCAGTGTCTGTTTTGTGTGTTTACTTTAATCTCTAGAGTCTGTTTAGGTACAAAAATATGACCAAATTTGTCGATTGCGGTATTTTATTGTGAAAAATTTGGTATATTTTGAAAATTGACCAGATTTTCTCGTGTGACTTGGCGTAACTTCCTGCCAGGATTGACATGGATCACTCTTAGCTCGTGCAAAAAATAGACCAGACCCCAAAATGGTCGCAGCAGTGCGCGAGCCAGCTGCGGAAGACCGCGGCGTTCCGCAGCTGTGTGAACTACACCATAGGTTATGGAATGGAAGCGGGCTCCATTCCGCGCCACTTCCGTGCCCGGTGTAAACAAGCCGTACGCATAATTTTTAATTGCAGGAAGTCCACTTTTAAAACTTAAAAAAAAAATCTACAGTATTTTTGAAGCTTAGTCAAAGAATCTACTTGTTCTATGGTTTAATACTAAAACTTGGTACTTAATCCCTTAAAAGAGTGGTCCCCAACCCCCAGTCGCTCAGTCACGTGTTGATAAAGCATCTCCCGCTGCACCCCCTGCTAAATTGAAGCTAGCAAAGTTAACAAAAAAAACAACAAACGTATTTGGAAAGTTCCCTTTGGCAGAAAAAAAAGAAATCTGAATTTAAAACCCAAAAGCAGGAGTTTTTGCTCCAAATATAGATTAACTGTGACAGTTCCCACAGACCATAATATTAATATTCACCAACGGTTGTCCAGTGTAACAGGGATGCTGCTAATAAAGTTTTTCAAATGGTGGATTCATGTTTCATATTATATTTAGATAATGCTGGTTTTAGTTTTTTTTAAGCTTTTAGCCTCTCCTTTGATAGTTATGGGTTAAGAGAACATCTTTATCAAATTTTATTGGTTTCTACATGAAATCTAGTCAACAAATGAAATTTAAACCGACCACAGATACTTTATAGAGGATGAAGATAAACTTTTCCCCTTAAAATTAAAAGAAAAACTGGAAGCTAAAAAATAAAAATTAAAAGCACACTTTAGCCTTTACGACGGAGTATTAGTGCCACCAAAAAAAAAAAAAGTAATATTATGACTTTTTTTCTCGTAAATTTACGACTTTTAATCTCGTAAATATACGAGAAAAAAGTCGTAACTGCTACATTACGAGAATAAAGTCGTATATTTATGACTTTAAAAGTCATAGGCTTATATTTGCAACTTTTAATCTCGTAAATTTACGAGAAAAAAACTCGTAAATTTACGAGATTAAAAGTCGTAAATTTACGAGATTAAAACTCGTAAATTTACGAGAAAAAAAGTCGTAGTATTACTTGTAAATCTATGAGATTTAAAGTCGTAAATTAATGAGAAACAAACCCAAATGAGTCTGTTTATCAGAGCTGACGTGGAGTATCTTGTTAAGATTTATTTCCAGATCGGTGTTAAAAACAAAGAAATTCTGAACCTTATGGTGATTCAAAACCAAATTATTTCCAGGTTCGGTGTCGGTAGTGTGGAGTTTCATGTGTAAATAAAGAGCTCAGAATAATGCGTGTTTATCAGGTCCGTCACTTTATTTTGCCTTTCCCTTCCCAGAAGCCTTTTCGCCACCTTACGTCACATGACAACCGAAGGAGAATGTAAACAGAGCTCCGGACCTCCCCATCTCCAAATGAAACATCCCATCTCAACACAAAACAGCACTGAGAAATGACAGCTGTCTGTTACATTAGCACAAGAACATTGAAAACTCAGAAAACTAGTCCTCTTCAGACGGAAGCATCACAGAGTTGGAGGAGATCTGGTCTGTCACGGAGGACGAAATGGCTGGAAGTGAACAGCTGCGCAGATATCGACGGCTTCATCAACGTAATCTGCAGAGACCCTGCAAGCCACCATCAACGAATAAAACATTAATAAACTGTAAATCAAATAAAGAAACTTCCAAACACTTGAAATATTTTAAACATTCAGTTTACCTGATGAAATCCAAGACGTTTTTCACATTTTGGTCGGTCTGCTTCAGCTCACGGCATAAATTCGCTGGACTGTTCTCCCCTCGACTTCAATATACTTACGAGAAAAAAACTCGTAAATTTACGAGATTAAAAGTCGTAATATTACTTTTTTTTTTTTTTTTTTTGGTGGCCCTAATACTCCGTCGTAAGCCTTAAAACAGACCAGTCTGTAAAAATATTGTCTGACATTAAACCGATCCATGTCTTTAAAAAGGTTTGCCTGTGGATGTGCAGAATGTGTCATTTTAGTTTGCAAGCTCCGTCTTATATTTCCATGCTGATGAGAGCAGCATGTGTTCTGCAGTTATGGTTGTGCCCCCTGCAGGAGGGGAGGAGGTTGTAAAGATGTCGCCGTACTATTGTAAATATTTGTCCGCGTTGTAATTGGTCACGATTCTGTTGTAAATGCTTGGCCTCCGAGCTGTTAACCTTTGAGTCCTTAAAGTGGGGAGGGTTTTGACCTGCCTGAGGGAGCAGAATTGGCGTCGGCTTCCAGTTTTTAGATGTTGCGTTTGTGGGCCGCTTCAATTAGCTCAGAGTTCATTGGTTTAGCCGGCAGGGGTTACCTTTCAGATGTAAAGGAGAACCACACCAAATCAATCTGGGGAGTTCAACAACCTCCAGAGAGAAGGAAACCCAACACTTTTAGAGAGCTTCTTCAGTATCATGCAGTAAAGGGACAAGCTTTTGTGATTGATGATGCCTGTAAAAGCTGTAAAGCGTTCTGCCTCGCCACTGGCTGCAGCGCTGACCTTTGTAGGCACCTTTAAGGGGGTCCTTTCCATCAGACTGGCTCCTGCTTGAATCCATGCTCGCCGATTGAACCAAGGCCACGATATGTCAAAGCAAGTGAGATTTAGCTGGAAACGTGTCAGAGGTAATGGAACAAGGTGAACAGGACATTTTAGAAGGTGTGTTTAGCCCCGGGAAGTCTGAGGGGTGGAGTGGTGCAGACATGCGGTTCTCACGTTTAGGTTCAAGGGTTGATCTGAACATGTGCTCGAGTGGTTGGGTACAGTATGTTCATGTGCAGCTGTGGGTCGGTTGGTGTGAACGTGCTCCTTTTAGGAGGAGCCCTGTGGGGTGTTAGGGGGATGAAGAGGTGGGATCCATCTTGCATCACCGTGCTTCGGGCGAGCATTCTTGACACCTCATAAATCTCACCTGCTGCTACAGGAGCGCTGCTGACGGTGCACGCCGCAAACTCCTCACGCACGGGCCCGTGCAAACGCCTCTGTGGTCCAGGCAGCTTCGTGCCTGCATCAGAAGTGAAACTGGAAAAAAGTGTGATGTGTAGCTTGTCTGTCAGCAGTCTGTGCTGGAACAGAGCAGCTGTTGTTGAAAAGCGTTTTTTTTTTTTTTTTTTTTT
>NC_050530.1:18202598-18211396 GCF_002922805.2 Oryzias melastigma | reverse complement strand
AGTTTTTCTTCCCAAAGCTCCTTTGTGCTGCTTTTTTCACTTTAACTGCACTTGCAAAGAAATCAGCCAGACACATAATTGCATCTTCCCTAATTAACAGCCACAACTATTATTGAACAATCTGCAGAATCCATTTCTGCAAATATCCCTTAAAAGTCATACGGAGATTTGTAAGAAGTGTCAACAATTCTCATTCAAACTGGTCTTGGTGTTTATTTGCCTCCAAATCTTAAAGATATCTCTAAAATGTTTCCATCCAACTGACTGTTAAATGATTATTTGTACAGCAGGCCAGCGATAACAAAGGAGCTACGTAGCGTAATCTCCGTGAACTTGGATGACTTTGTTTTGTTCTGGCTCAAGAGCCTGAATCTATCGTGTCAGACTGAAGGGGATGTTTTTAGAATATCACATTTCACCCATCTGCTCCGGGGTTGCCAGGTCACATTTTAGTAAGTGACTTCAGCAAGCAAGTACACTGGGACTCTTATTCTGCTCCGTCTTGGGTCCCCTGTTCTCTCTGCTCTGCAACGTTTGTGCCTAGAGGCAAAAAGCACACATGTTTAGAAGTGACAACCAAGAGAGAACTTTTCAAACTAGCCAGAAACACATAAAAGACAATTAAAAACTTAATGCAACAAACTCCTCGTTGAGGTGCCTGATTTACAATCCAGTCCACAAGAGAAAACAAACTGTCTGAATCTTCTCCTTTTTTTTTGGCTAAATTTTAGGCTTTGACTGACATATCTAGACGATTTATAGATTGTTTTGGTCCCAACACACTTCAAAGGTGTGGCTTGGTTTTGGCTGAGCTTAAACCACAACAGTTGTGATGGGTCTGCTTAGTTTGACTGGGTTTCCTGCTCGGTAGAAATATTTCAACCATCGTTCTTGTGTTCAGATTGTTTCACCCAGCCAACAACTGCGTGAAGGGCTGTGTTTGTCAGAGGTAAGACTGGTGCTTTTGCATGCTAGTCTATGTAAATACAGCAGTGACTCATGAACATCCAAACAACAGTTGTAACAAATGTTGGAAGCTAGCTACAAAACAACTTGACCAAAATGTTTACCGTTTAGTCTCTAGATTTAAAGGATAAAGTAATTACTTGCTAATAGTATGTACACAATTGAGGCGTTTGGGGTTATGGTCTGGATAGACCATAAACAGACTATAACAGTTAAAGTCCCATTATTTGTCACAGACTTGGTCTGGGAAATTTGCATTTGACCCATCCCCTGGGGAGCGGTCAGCTGCAGACACATCTGCACTCGGGAACCATTTGGTGGTTTAACCCCCCAATCCAATGCTGAGTGTCAATTTTTAGAGTCTTTGGTATGACTCGCCCGGGATTTGAACTCACAACCTTCCAATCTCAGGGTGGACACTCTAGAAATCTAGAAATACTACTCAATGTCTGCATAATTGTCATGTTGCATCTTCTGGTTAGTGCTTTTAATCCTGGGTTTTTTTGGACTTCTATTGGAGTTGAAAAACACTGTTCTTACCAATTCCTCTTTCTACTAACTGAATTGTTGGATCATTAGAGTGCATTCACATCGGTGAGCATAAATAAGCTCCAAGAACGTCTACATGCAGGTTAACTGAGACGAATATTTTCATAGGATGCAGAGATCTTTTGTTTTGGGACATGATTGAGTTCAGATGAGCTCTTACTCCTGACCAGTCAAACCAACTGTGGGATCTACTGGATTACAGGGAGTGGAAGATCTTAGATACAAGGGCTGAGTTGTCCTATGCAATACATAACAGTAGATCTAATTTCATGAGGCTTGGAACTATCTTCTTTATAATACTTTAATGATTTGATTATGTAAAACTTTGCAAAATCATTGAAGCCTGTGGCGTTGATACCACGGCCATCCTTCTATCATGAGTATGTAGACCTCAAACAGAGCTGGGAACACCTCCACAGCCGAGGCAGGAGAGGGTAACTGGATCCTATTTACTCATTTTACCTACTTTTGTAACTGTTATTGTCCTAAGCTCTCTTTTATTTGTGTCTTAGTGATATGTAGAGCGTTCCACACCCAAAACGATCAATCATGATGTCCGTTCATAACCCAGGGCTTTGTGCTTCAACAGCTCTCAAACAGTGGATATGCCTCTCAACAAAAGGGATATGTCGCATGACGTGTGACTTGAGATCAAGGAAAGATAAATAGGAGAGTAAAAATTAGCTGCCAAATTAGTCTGAAGGTTGTACATTGTTTGAAACTAGGGTTGTGTATTGGCTGTAGTCTGGCGATATGATTCCTCATGATACGATATGTATCACGATATAAAATAACCAGAAATGTTTCACTTAAGGGCTTCACGGTGGCGCAGTGGTTAGCGCTCTTGCCTCACAGCGAGAAGGCCCCGGTTCGACTCCCGGCTGGGACCTTTCTGTGTGGAGTTTGCATGTTCTCCCCGTGCATGCGTGGGTTTTCACCGGGGACTCCGGCTTCCTCCCACTGTCCAAAAACATGCTTCATAGGTTAATTGGTGACTCTAAATTGCCCCTAGGTGTGAATGTGAGAGTGGATGTGTGTGTGATTGAGGCCTTGTGACGGACTGGCGACCTGTCCAGGGTGTACCCCGCCTTCGCCTATCAGTAGCCGGGATAGGCTCCGGCACCCCGCGACCCCGAAAGGGAAGAAGCGGTCTGGAAGATGAATGAATGAATGTTTCACTTAAGTCTCTACCTGAATATCAATACCCCTTTCGTTGTAATAGAATGGTAAAATTAATTTTATTAAATTATCACAAAATTAAGCACTGCGACTGTACCAAATATACAAGTTGTTTTTACCCACAACTTTATGGTGATATTCTTTTGTAAATTAAGAAATATTTGTTTTTTAAAGTGAACAGTCAACATTATCTGATTTTCACTACAAAATATGTAATAGTATAGAAACTTAAAAAAAAATAAAAATAAAACAAAATAAAGTAGTACATGTCTCATACAACAAAAAAACTGCAAGGCTGACAGAACATTTAGCACAAGCTGCTTCTCACCAGATCTTCTTGTTGTTTTGGTGCGGTGTTGAGTTGCTCAAAGAGGCTCAGTTTGCAGTGCTGCCAGCTAGCAGTCGGGGGTTTAACTATAAAAAAAGTAAGACACCAAAGGACGCTCATAAAAACGTAATTAAATACTGCCCATGTCAACATTGTAAATTGATAGAAGTATCGCCAAACGAAATATCGCAATACATCGGCAAATTGATTTCCCTATTTGAAACCTATTAATTCTCAAGTCAATTCAGTTTATTGATAAAACACCAGAACATTATGGAGGTTGACTCATTCAAGATCATGTCATTAGTCATTAGTGAAGTTGTCCTAATTGTTGCTCATTAATAGCCCGAATTAATTAGAAACAAAGTGCATTTGAGGTCTTTTTGGTGGAATATTAATCAAGTATATTAGGTGAGTGGACAAAATAGACACAAAGAGACTGTTCGGCAACAATAGGTGAGGAATAAAGATGAACTCAGTTTCTAACAGCCCCAGTTAGAGGGATGCTTTTACACTCAGAGCACAAGGATGTAAGCTTTATCATCCTGCAAGTGTGTCTGTTAATGCTCATAAAGTGCACTATCTACTGAACTAACTACTGTTTTGTTGCCAGCCCGTCCACAGCTCATTGATCAAGTCCCCCTCCCTCGTTCAGTGTCTGTTTACCGGTGGCTAAAGAGGAATGGCAAACAGAGTGGCCACAGGCAGGGACAGAGCGGGTTCTGTGTGATCCACCTGCACGCTCGCACCGACTAAAGCGAGCACTTAAACAAAATTCTGACAGGTCTTGGTGAACAGAGATGGACTGCATTAGCACAGAAAGCACACAGAGTTGACCTCGCGTATGACCACTGCTGCTGCTGCTGATGTTTTCCAGCGAACATGGTTATTTGCAGCTGTCACACACAAGCGGGGCCCTGTCATGTCCCGACCGAGAACCGCACTCATTCATCTTCCCGGTGGCGTTTTTGATTTGTGTTTGTGTATGTCAGCTTTCTAGCTTCACTCCTTCTTTTAGACGCTGTTTAGTAGGTGGGATTACGTATTTTCCCCAGACCTGGTTAGCATTAATGAGCAATGTTGGGCTGTAGCACCATGCAGGGTTTGCTGGTGTTTCTGATGTCTGGGTTGAGGCAACATCAAGCAGACGTCCTGCACAGAAATTTAGGACAGACAGGTTTGCTCATTTTTTGCTTGCAGAAAGCCCAAACCTAGCTGTAGGGACAGTTGTGACAAACCCATTAATAAAGTTTTGACTTAATATGCAACTCTCTGTCATTGCCCAATCCCTGCAACTTATGGGAACCTGACGGATCTACAAGTGAGCCAGTGTTTAGACAGCGTTTGACCCTTTATCATTATCAATAACATTTTACAAGAAATGGTTCTAATGTTGTGGTTCCACATCAAACTTTACCCATTATTCCTCTTTAAATGGTAACCAATAGGACAGTTAGAGGCTAACCCCAGTCTCAGCCCAGATTTGAAAAATGTAAAAAAGGGGTGGGCTACTGGAGGAAGTGTGGTCTGGGTATGTGACAGTGAGAGTGAGTTTAGCTTGAGGTAACTAAAGGATCTTTTTATCATTTTCTTGATTAAAATAAAAATCATAAAGTTTAGGAGGCCCAAGCAGGCTGCCTCCCCATCCCACAGCAGCTCCTTGTCTGCCTGTCAGCCAGCTTTCCAGGGGCCGGTTTAGTGAGCATGCAAGCTCTGGCGTTCTCAGCCTAGCGGTGTGGCATCCACCGCTCTTGACGTTATAATCGCAGAGTGATGTCTGTCGTTTTCAGCATCGCAGGGTGAGCTCCAACGCTCTCAGCATTAGCTCCGCCACTCTCGGCGTCATGGGAAGAGCTAAAACAGTCGCGGTGAGCTTCAGCTCTCGAACCATGTCGAGTGTTCAGAGATGGGCGGGGCCTCAGAGCATGATGACATGAAACTTATTGGACTTACACCAGTTGACCAATCACAAAATTCAACTGTAATACCCCGTTTTAACCTGTAGGGGGAAGCACACATGTAGTTTTAAAGCATAACTTCAGGAATTAAACAAGTTTATTTTAAATTGTAAAAAGATTAGCAAAGACCAACAGACAGCACTTTTAGAGTCCTATTTATAGAGGTCGACAGCCAAAAAAAAGTTGATTTAGTGTTTGGTTACCCTTTAATACCATTTTTTTAAGTAACACATAGACAAGATAATCCAGTTTCTTTTACCTGATGATGAAACGTCGTATCAACACTTGTAGATTTTTCCCTGAAAAGCAGACACTTCCCTGAACATATCAACTTTTATCTGATATTTTTTGCAGTTTTCCATCTACGCATGTGCAAATGAAACCTAAGAGACGTGTTGTTTATTTTACACATTATTAGTTCACACATTAGCAAAGCTAATGCTATGACTATCTAGAACAGATTCTGATTATAGCATTTTTTACACTCAATTTGCAAAAATACAGCATTATCAGCTGTGTATAACTGTTTTTAAAAGTTTCATACTAAAGTCCCAACCACCAGTCTGTTGGATAAGTGGAATGATGGATTTACCAGCACTGCTGGAGCCGACCGCAGCAGCGCTCTACTATCTTTTAGTCCATTACCGCCCTATTTTCCCCTGCTGAGCGTGCACATCCTACTGTAGAGCAAGGATCCCAAGCACATCAGAGCAAAGCAGGGCTGCAATTTTAATTGAAAAGCAGTCTTTTTTCTAGATGAAGGAGTTAATCCAGCACAGTGGGGGCCTTTACACCTGTCAGAGTCCTTACTTTAGTTTTCTTTGTGAGGTTATTGTATTAGATCGCCGTCAGACGTTCCCGTCTGTGGATGCGTCTGAAACAGAAACCTCCTCACGTCTCTATGTCAAGTGTAATGGCTTGTTTTCCTCTTTTCCCAGCTTATCTGCAGGCTTGTCTTTCCCCTTCACTTTCATTTAGGTAGCACACTTATTCTGCTCAGTAGTGGACACTTGTGTGAATGTGTGAGTGTTTGAGCCTCCCACAAGTCTTAGCTTTTCCATCTTGTTTGCTAAGTGTGTTTGGGACTTTATTTATGACAAACATTGTACTTTCACTTGTATCCAAAAAACACAGCATTTCTGACAGCATAAAGATGTACTTGTAATTGTGTTAGAGCTCACATTTTAGGAGTTCAGAAGAAACTCCCACGGTTTTGGCCATTTCTGTGCAGAACTGAGCACGTGCAGTACAGGCTTCTCTGATTACACGTGAACTCAAACAGCAGCCTGGGTATCGTCCCATCCGTCAGGTCATAAATGTCGTTGGAAGCATGTGGTCGTACCGGTGCAGATGAAACACTTTTCGAGGGCACTTTTATCCTGCTCTGGGACATGGAGGGGGAAGTAAGTCTTTACTTCTGGTCAGGAGCAGTTCTAGAAGTCAGAGGCTGGTTTCTATAGCTAACAGTTTGGTTTACAGCCTTGTAACTAGTCAGTCCCTACATGACAGGAATGCCAAACCCTATTGCAGTTTAGACATGGAAAATACGATACAGAATTACATTTTGGGTAACATAAGTCTGTTCAAGACAAACTACTTTTAAAAGCAGAAAAATATTCCACTTTGGTATTGAAAACATCATAGAGACAAATTAAAAACCTTTATGCTGCACTATATTTTAAGATCTAATTATATTCAAACAAATGTTAAATTAGGAGTATCATAGATATCATTCAACATCCACTTTTTTGAGCTTTTAAGTGTATTATAATGTTAATTCCTCACAAAAAGCAACCCCAAAGTGGTATTTCTCTCCATTCATGCATCTCTGAGCATTCCTCTACAAACCTCTTGTGTGCCAATGGCAATATATTATTATATACATGGATATAGTTTAGGCTTAGAATAGCAGGATATAGGCTCTTTAAAATACTGAACCAATTACTTAGTTGATTTGCTCCAGTTTGGAGACCAAACATGAGAAAACATACACGAGAAATCCTTCAGTATCATTGTGTTTCTCTATAGTTTTATGAATGGTAACCATTAGCAAAAACTATATTGTTTCAGTTGTAAGTTAAAGCAAAGAAATGTAATCATTTAACATACAAGTTTTGGCTCCAGTGTTGACATCCTTCAACCGTATACCCAGTTAATATAAACCAACTGATTCTGACACCGAGAGAAGCAGCTTCACATCGATTTGCAATATTTTACTACCCTGAACTGTTGCAAATCGGCATAAAGCTGCTTTTGTCAACTTCAGAATCCGTGGAAATTACATAATTTGCGTAAACAGTCGAAGAGGGTGTGTTGCTTTCTATCGCTGGCGACAACTTCTGCATTAAACGGTTAAAAACAACCCAAATGTTCAATTACATTTGTAAACATGGGCATGAAGAGTTTGATTCTTTGACATATTCACTTCCACATTGACACAGTTGAAATCACATGTCCCACAGCTCCATCCATGCATGGTGTAGCCTCTTTTCCCCAACGCAGACCCAGTATTATCTGGTTTCCCCCCTCTGCCATTAACAACCTGTGCCCTGATCCAACACCTGCTGCCCGTTATACAATCCCCAGGTCTACGAGGAGTTCAAAAGTTCTCGGAAATATCGCTTGTCACTCTATAATTAGCTATAGTCACAAAACAATACATGGGAGGAAAACATATACAGAATGTATTGTACTATTTAAAGGCCACAGAATGGTCAAAAAAAAGAAATAAAGCACTGACTTTGCTGTGAGCTGATGGTATTCCAACCATCGTTGTTGTTCAATTTTCAGCCAATCTGGTTTTACTGATTTACACTGGTGGTTTGGTAGAGATTTTTTCACTGGATGCCCTTCCTGACACCACTCTTGCTGAGAACTGGCACAGGAAGACCCAGACTCGGGCCCCCATTGAGGCTGTAGTTTAGGCAGCACTGTGAAATGCCTTGCCTAAGGACCCACACTGTATTAAGCTCACCATACTGTCCACAGTTAGACTTTTTACACCATTTTTATGTTAAAACTGTTAATTTTTTAGACTTAAACCAGTTTAAACCTTATTAACTGCTGCACATAATGACACTAAACAAAGATTTCCTGTGGTTTTGTTACTGCATGTGTTCTATCACGCCAAAACTATGTGGTTTGAAACATGCAGTCTTCAGACTGCCTGTTCAAAAGCAGCTAGTACTAAAATCTGCTGTATAAAATAATGACGGGGAAGGAAATGGAGAATGGATTCCTTTTTTTTTTAAAGCAATGAAATTGCAACCCTTTAAATCATGTCAGCAGATTCTGGTCAGACAGTCTGCATGCAAACCAGCGTCACACATGTAGTCATAAAAAAACGATACGTCACACAAACCAAAACCATCACAGTGCTGGTTCTGCACATAATTATTTAAGATAAATGCGATACATCCTGAAATCATTTGACATGAACAACTCAGAGATTGTTCTGATTATTGCTAACAATAAACAATCCATGTTTCTGTCTCAGTGTCTTGGTTAAATAAATGCATACATAATGCAAAAAATATTTGTCTGTATCCAGCTGAAAGCAACCCCAACAGCTTTGACCTTCCATTTCTAACATCAGCTCCTCTTTAACTGGGAACTGCCCTGAGTTTTGGCTGTTAAAGGGCACTTTGTCTGCTTCCACACTAGTCTTCTGAAAGCAGATGAAGTGAACCAAATGGCCTGAAAAACCTTTTAGGGGTTGAGTTTTCCCATTAAACCTCTGACAAAGAAAAATAAAGACTGGTCCATTGACTGCCATCTAATGATGAGCATTTCCACCTTTTTCAATGATTCCTTCAGAT
>NC_050530.1:18173822-18202525 GCF_002922805.2 Oryzias melastigma | reverse complement strand
ACCCTGAAGGGTCACAGCACTTTAGGGTCACAACACAACGCTAGCCTGATGGAAATTTCAGAATAAAAGCAGTGCCACGTCTGTCTTGGCATAATGTGTTGTGAACTTAAAGTGTTGTGTTGTGTCCCTGAAGTGTTGTGTCCCTAAAGTGTTGTGTTGCGACCCTTAAGTATTGCATGGTGACCCTAAAGTGTTGTGTTGTCACTCTTCAGGGCCACAGTCATTTTTGTTTGTTGTATGTCGCACCAACGTTCACTTGCAAGCAATATTTTTCAAAACAGAAAAACAACACTCAATCCTCTCTGGAGTGGAGCAGGGAGCTCGTGGCCTGACCAGTGTATTTTCTACATCACATCTAGAATTTTTTCGAACTGACTTTTTCTGTCTGCTCCTGATTCGCAACTATTAGCATAAAGAAACACAGAAATGCCATTTTAAACTTTTTTTTATGTAACATTTAAAAACCCAGTTTCCTTGGATTGGGTCTTTAAAACTTTTTTCTTGTTTGCTCTACAGACTCCTACTGTAAATTCTTACGATAACACCTATTTTCCCTCGGTTTTTGCTCTTGATGCACAGCGGCAGGTGAATACATTTCTGTGCACATGCTCAGACTCGTCCACTCAAGCTACATTTTCACTGGAAATTCTTAAATTAATAGAGTGGATTATTAGAGTCCACCCATGGCACACACACACACACAGCACTTCAGTCAGCTTTTAATGTACAAAGCTGCTTCACTTTGGCTTGTCTGTGTAATCAGGCCTCAGTTCAAGCTGGCTTCACTGCTCTACTAACATAATGAGGCCGGACATTTAGTCTTCTCCTCTTCTGAGATCTGGCTCTACAGAGCTACACACACCTAACTATAAGAGTATTAAAATTTAAACATTTAATTAAAGTTATTTTGTAGGAATAAGTGTTTTTCATTTTTTTTGGCTTCTTGGATCTTTGCGTATGTTGATGATTGTGTAGTTTCTTCATGCATTATTATAATACATTCATCTTCATTCCTGCAGTGCCACTCCTGTATAAAATGTTCAACTTCTATGTGGACTCAGTTATCTACGTCCCACTTTGGTGTGTACATAAAATTCTGCAGAACCCTTTATCGCCCCCCCGGCCTGAACTAGCACTTTAAATTAAATTTTTGATGTTTCCTGGCCTTCGGTGCTTCTCTGGGATCTTTTTATGTTTTTCCCTCTGCCCTCTCATTTTTTCCTGGCCTCCCCTCTCCTTCATTTCCCCTCTGCAGCTGAGCATAAAAAAGGAAGCACATTTCCTCTCTGTTAATTACCGTAATCGATGATTGGCCTGCCATCATGTTACCGGCGCTCCTGCTCTTTGATTCACTGCTTTTTTTTCCCTCCCCCTCCACCTCTGACTGGGGAGAAATGCATTAACGCCTCTGGAGCTTTTTCCTGCTCAGAAAGGAAGCCGGGCTCTGTCTTCCGCTCTGTGCATTACAGCTGTAATCATAAATACAGATGGAGAAACGAGCCGGGCTACGTTTGTAGATAAGTCACTTATTATCCTTTAAAAAAAATGTAATGGCTGTTTTATTTGAAGACAGATCATTTGCTTTGTTCAAGATTGTTTTTTGTCCTGGACTCTTTGGTTTTTCTGTCACAGATGTGGAGCAGGAATGTCCCATTTGAGTCGTATGAAACTTGCTTATCATTGCACTTTTTTCACTTCCTGTTTTTCTTTGGATTTCAGCCCAAAGCGGTGCTGTTTGTAATTCCCTTCATGTCCCGCTTCTATAAGAGGATCGAACGCCCCCACATCTGCTCAACAGTAAACTTTCGGTTCGGTTTATGTGGAAACTCTTTTTTTTTTTTCTTTTGGAATTAAGCATTCCCTGTGTTTATCAATGGAGTAGTAGTGGAATCAAAACACACATGGCGTAGGTGTGTGTTTTGGCAGTTTAACAGCCTGACTCAACGATGATGCGTCCTTTTATTTCTTAATGATTAAGCCAGCGTGTGTGCAAACAGCCGAAGCGCAGCTCAGGAAGTTGTGCCAAAACATTCCTCCAGCTCTCGGAGTGGGCGTGACGGGGGTATGTGCAGCCTCCAGCCAATCCGCTTCATGGATGTTGCCGGAAGTTGTGGTTTCTCTGCCTTTTGGCCGTAGCAACAGGGAGAGATTGCAATTGCTGGAGTGGACGGCTAAATCGGGTTTTATCAGCAACGCCACAAAAGAAATTTGATTTGATAAGTCCCAGAAGTGTCGCACACACCTGATTACAGAGACCAAAGATACGTTTCTTCTCCCATTTTTCCCCTTTATCTGACTGATCAGAGGCGTAAACTTAGCCTCACCTTTTGCAAACTGAGCTTTGTCTGACTGGTAATGTTGCTCCTACACACTTTGATAGTTTGATAACACAGGTTAAAGGCATGCCCCCTGCAAACAAAAGACCTCTGCACACAATGCAGCAAGAGATTCAGCAACACAAACAGTTGCTTCCAAATTGTATCGGAACACAACGCGGCTGTTGCTAAATGATTTAGAAACATGAGCTGCAGCAAATATTAGATCAAAAAAAGATCAACCACAGACTACAATATATCAGGAAAGCTTAGACGTGTGTAGATTTACAGGAAATGAACCTCACTTCAATGTGCTGTTTGACGCTTCCTCTTAGAGTAGAATGTGTTTGAAACTCAACCAAAGTGAGTCACAGTGTGACAACGCTTAGACTCGCTTTGATTGAATGAATGTTTTTTCTCCTTCTGCAGACCCCTGGTTCAGACTTTTGCTCTGTGAAGCTAAAGTGCAGCAAAAGTCAGGCTGCATACTAATTCTAAATGCATTATTGAAATACTATTTATTCCTCCTAATATTGAACATTAACAAAAATATGATGCATGGACTTGCTTTTAGATTTTTTGCTTATTGTTTAGTAGGTTGATCTTAAAGGTGCATAAATGTTAATGATTCAAACCAAACTTTATTCTCAAGATGAGAAATTTTATTTAGCTGATTTTTGTCACATTACGGCTGTATTGAAACCTTGTTGAGTTTTAAATCTAATTGCCATCATTTCTGTATTAAAATTTAGCTACTAATTGAGCATCCTAGTGGATTCACAGCTGCCGTCAGAATTATTTAACAGATTTCCTTCATTAACTTTGACTACTGACTTCAGCTTGATTAGAAACTTTAGTGAACAAAATAAACTTCAAGTGAACAGAACAGTAAAAACAGGAGATAAGCAACATTCCTCTTTGGAGAAAATGGCCTTTTATTAGATCAGATTTTGTGTTCTGCATTTCTCTGGAGGAACTCTCCCTCTGGCTTTTCCTGCGCTGCAATGTCCTTTTTTTTGATGAGGGGAAATTGATCTAATAGGTTTGGTTTAATATCGCTGCTACAAGATTACAGTCACTGAGGACACTGCCTCTTCTGCTTTATCATCATCATTAGCTGAACTCTGTGCATAGACATTTTATTTTGCATCTTTAGTGGAAAATTTACGTTCGTGTTTGGTTTATCACCTTTGGGATAACATCCAAAAAGTAAATCAGGAATTTACAGATAAAATATAGAAACAAGGAACAACTCTATATCTTTTTTTTTTTTTTTTTTTTATTATTATCAGATAGGAGCCATATAATGGATTTTTTTTCACAGACACATATATGGTCCTTCTTTTCTTTATTTTTCCATTTAAACATAAACATTTGTGAGTAAACAAGAGTATTATGTTTGACTGTTTTTGTTTCTGATCCTACTTCTAATTTACCTGATAATCTATTTTTTTTCATTTCATACCCACTACTTTGTCCTTTAACATAACAGACAGAAATATTCATTTTAAAATATACATTTCTTACTTTTTAATAATGTATTCCTTACAGCTCTGGTAACGCCTCGGAAAAAAACTCTAAAATGGACCTTGGAAGTGTTTTAAAAGTGTTTGAGTTTGACCCGTACATGAACCCTGATAGGGAGATAGATCAATAGCAACTGTTTGTGCCCCACACAACAAACACACAAACATCACGGCCCGTACATCGGCCAAGCGTGGTGGCTGCACGTACTGGAAAAATCCAATACACCCAACCCATCTGCTCTTTAAAATGAACGCACGTACCCAGAGAAGAGCCTTTGGGAAGGCCATTACTGTTGCCGTCCTAGAGGGTTCAGCTCCAGTACTCATCATTATCATTGCATGGTTTGAAAGCATCAACCCTGCATAGGAAATGGGGTCCAAAATCTCAACTTTTAAGCAGCTGAAGACAACGTATTAACCATCATTGTAGATTGTGAAGATATTTCATAGCATTGATACAGGAAACTGTGTTTGCAGTGAAGATGCATTTGGAAGATTGCTAGAGAGACATCACCGTCAATGAGAGAAATAATGCAAAAAGCATACTCCGTCAGAAAGTTCACAGAAAAGGAAGCTAGCATTCTCGTTTAGCTATTAGAAGATTCACTACAATCTTCCTGAGCTGTTCAATGGTAAAGAGTTGGGGTATAACAAGCAATCAACTTAATCAATTTATATTCCTACAATCCAACCAGATCAATCTGTTGAGACATTGTTAATCCAACTGACCTATACTATTATAAAATAGTTTCAAAATGAAATCAATTTTGCACAATACCCGTTGGATTGAGACATGGTGGGTTTATTTTACTATAACATAAAATAACATCACAGCAGACAACACACATGATAGCATGTAAAAAAAAATCAACCATCATTACATTCCAAACTAGGGCTAGGAATCACAGGGTACCACACGATACAATACGCGATACATGAATCACGATATCAATGATATCGCAATACTTCGATAACTGGTAAAAATCATCTCTAATAACTCACATTATATAGAAGAACGCATCATTTCTGGAAAATTTCTCTTTTTTTTTTTTTAGCTTGAGCACAATCATAAAAAACAACTTGTGTCTTATTTTGTGCAACAAAAAATAGACACTTGTGTGCAAATCAGCTTCAATAATTTCTTTGACAAACATTGACACCAATTGAATTGGAATTATTTGTAAAATTCATTGCTAACAATCGTAAAAATGAACAGCAATGCCACTACTTAGTGCAAAATTGTTGTAAAAAACAGAACAAAAATGAAATAATTCAAGTAGCTCCCAGACTCATTGGTTCTCGCGACATCCAGTCTAGCAACGTGCGCCCCCTATCTACCTCCAAAGGAACGTCTCACCAAAGGATGACGAATATAAAGTTTTACAGCCTCTTCAAACGAAAATAAGAGGTCGATACTTGGTGAGAACCCATCAAAGATCAATTGCAGAACTAAATATCATGATAAATCTCAGTATCAAATCGATATTTTGGCACACTTCTATGGAAACACTGAATTTTGTGACCATACAATTGTGGTATCATGTTCTAATAATGTTCCCTTCGTAATATTTTGATGTGGAAAAACAACAACTTCACCTGCACTGTTCAGTAGCAGATATTTATCTCTGAGTCACACTGGTTGATGTTTTGGCTAAAGAAGTCCTGGATAGATTTTAGGTGATATTGACTATGAATCGTAACAGCAACCACAACTTATGATAAGAATTGAACCGCTGTTAGACTCCCCTAGTGAAGAGCCTTGCTCTGTACTCTAGTATTAAATAATTAAACACAGATAATTTCCAGCAGATCAGGCAGCCTTGCAGCAAATAAAGATAACCCTGAGGTTTTACGCAGAAACGAGGTAATTGTATAGTAGGGTTAGCTGCAGCATGCAGAGGTCAGGAAGGGGACATAGAATCTAACACACACACACTCATATATGTGGTCCGTCTTGCTTGTTTCTGAGCAACAGCAGTTAGCTCGGAGAAACAGGATGGCACCAATCCTCTTTCCCGGTCCCCTAAGGTCCTCTGTTATTTTAATGTTTCCCATCTGACCTCAGCCATGCGTGTCTGCTTCTCTGGGAAGACTGCCTGAAGAAGGCGGAGCTCCTGCATTACAGAGCTGGTTTCAGTGTGACGGATGATCACTTCAGGTGGACTACGGAGGCATTTAGACTGATAATGTGTTTGAAGAAATATAGAAAAACTTAGATTGGATTCTCTTATTCTGAAACGATGTAAAAATAACTTTTCTATCAAATTCATTTAGTTGGAACTGCTTTTTTTTTCTTTACTGATGTGTTTCTATTGAAAGCCAACGTCAACAAAACTTTTTTTTTTCTTGCACAAGAACGTAAATCAGCCATGATGGACACTTGTTGTTCTAAACCGCAGCTTTCCAAGATAAATCTCACTCGTGTTTTCTCACAGCTGTCAAATGTTTAACCAGATTTTGATTTTATTGCACCTTTACTTTTGCTCGGTTTGTTTTGTCTCTTGAACTGTTGCCATGCTAGTTTTTTTCTTTAAGGTTTTTGTTCCTTAAGAAAGTTTCAACTCTTTAATATGAGAATTTTGGCTCCAATGTTGGAATTTTTTAACTGCAGCAACTCTTCAACCTTTAATTAATGTAATTCCAGTGAATTCTGAAGCAGAGAAAATCAGTTTTGCGCCGTCATGTAACACTTTTTGTCAATAAGGTGTTATTTAGATGTCGCTGGCAGCATCTCCAGTGTTAACATTTTTTTATGTCAGCTCTCCGTTTCTTTTTTAAAAGCCATTAGCAACTTTTGGATTGGTGCTGGGCGATATGACGATTGATATCATGTGGGTGATAGAATATAGTCTATCGTGCCATTTCTCTTCTATTTTTTTTTTATTTGTTTATCTTTGCTGCCGAACATTGAATCTTGAAACTGTGGTGCACTTTAAAAAAAAATGATTGTCATTTGTGATGATTCAGTTATATGATGAAAAAATAAAGTCAGAGAAAAACTGAAAATATACTTTATTGTGGTATATTGTGATATATATCGTTATTGTGATATAAAATAATGTATATTGTGATATAAAACATTTTTGTCTATATTGCCCAGCACTATTTTGAATATTAATGAAGTCTTATGTCATGCATTTCTTCCATTTTTTGCTGCGAGCAGCAGGTGCCGCCATTAACCCCTCTCACATCCCAAAGCAGTCGTGATAGATTGTAAGAACCAGAAGCTCGTAGTCCTCGTCTCCACAGCTCCTCCAGGGTCCAGACAAAGCAGCTCACTGGCTTTAGCTACTTCTTAGTCTATAATCCTTGCATTTGTATGCATAACCTATTAAAAATATTTGCATTGATGTCACAGAGAATGCCATTAAAACTATTAATCTTGCATATTTTTGTGGGTGTTTGCCACACACTACGCCATGTCCGTTTTGTGTCACCAGTTGCTGCATTTGTTGTGGCCGATTAGCAGGAAGTGGAATAGAAAACTGGTTTCTAATGACTTGTGGTTGAGAGCAATCCAATAGAAGCGCACACAAACTAAGGCCTCATGACAGTTAATTCAAAGTGCAAAAATACTTATAGAGTTTAACGAGTTCAACAATCAGAGGTTTGCTTTACAGCCAAGCATTAAAAATCGAATAAATGTTTATGGTGCATGGTAAAGTTACTGCAGATTGTGAAGGGGTTGGCTTCACTTAATAATAAAAACAAGTGAACCTGTTTAATCTGGCTTCAAAAAAAATGCTATATTTTCAACATCAATAATTTAAAAGGCAGGATCCTTTTATTGTCTTTTAATTCTCTCTAGAACAACAAATTCACAGACACTTTCATATTATTTCCCCACAAACTTTGGTTTAAAAAAAAAACTTTTTAATTAAAGTTTTTAAAGACAAAGCACTGCCTATCTGACTTGCTCAAACAAGTCCCAGTTATGCGTATTTGCTTTGGGCTATTTCTATGCAAAGAGAGACTTTCATCATGAAAAAAAGCTGCAGCTTCTTTGCTTCTGCTGGGATTCAAAGATCTGCAGCGAGGCAAGCAAGAATCTCTTTGAGGCTTCAGTGTGAGGAAAAGGAGACGACTGCTTCAAGATGGAAGGATGTGGATCCCAGCTGTTAGTTAAATGTTCTCACTGACAGTCGTGTACCTGCAAGATTTTCATGAACAAAATGATGTTTATGTTAAATAAATGTTGCCTTTTTTTTCCTGCTTTACTACAGAACCATGTGTGTTTTTTACAGAGTTCAGCTGGTAGTCGGTTTTATAGCATCCACCCTCTCTAAAATCTTAAAAAATCCAAAACACAAAAATATGACTTTTCTCTTGTTGTGGTGAACAGGATTTTTCCTTTTTTGTGTTAAAAGAAAAAAGCTATTTTAAAAAATACATTTCATTTTTTCCCCTCTTACTGTTCACACATCTCTTTGCAGAGCGTTTGACCAGCAAACCCCCCCCAGCTGTCATCATTTATTCAACACAGACTGTCGGGATGGAATTCCTGGTTGCCCACATGAAACCTTAGTATGTCTGCGAAAATCTGTTAAAGAAAAGAATAAAAACGACATCAAAATCATGAAAACGCCATCATATTCCTGCATTCAACGGGCTCTGGTTTTAGCTAAACCAGCACAAATAACAGCAGCAAGTGAGTTAACAGAAAGTGACACAGTTGCTTTATTTACACTCTCACGCAGCCCCAGGATACAAGAATATTTAGCAGAGAACTGTCACATGGAGTCTTGCAAAACTTTGGTTGCTTTAAATGAATCATGCACATAATTACCTAACAACATCTCATGTCATCAGTCTTCTGCAGAAGCACAAACGGCTTCCTGGAGTCTGGCTTAAGAAACATAGTGTGAAAGTGCTTTTGATTTGACACATCGTGTTTATTTCGTGTCTCAGTCATATAGGAAGAAGCAAGAATATCCTTTCTGTCAATGAAAGAAAAAATCTCCTTCGTTTGTCGTCTTATTAATGAAGCATAATGGAGGCAGGAAGACAGTGAAGGCCAAACACAAAGCAACGCTAAAAGGCCACCAGCCTACATGTAAGATATATTATTAATGATTGAACCAACCTCGATGTGACTGATAGGAACTCTGCTGGCATGTTAACATGAATTGTCAAACCATTAGTCTAATGACGGGTCACATGAGCCGACTGTTTGTGAAAAGGACGCACAGCTGCTGGTGGAGAGCGACGGGTTCATCTTAGTCGACCCCTTCTGGGTCACAAACTATATTCTTTATTTTTTTTTCTATTTATTTGTTTATTTTAGAAATTAGGGCTGCCACGGTTAGTCGACTAATCGAATATGAAAATAGTTGACGACTAATTTAATAGCCGATTAGTTGATACTTTATATTATATGAAGTCAGTGTAGTAAAATGGAAAGTTATAATGGCATTATGCTAGCTATTTTGGCTAATTTATGCTTTTTATTTTTGAGTCTAATTTGGAGTTTAGCTAATATGTTAGCTACATGTTAGCTATTTTGGCTAATTAAGGATTTTTTTTTTCATTTTTTTATTTTGATAATTTAGAGTTTAGCTAATATTTTAGCCATATGCTAGCTATTTAGTTAAATTTCCGATTTTTTTTTCAGGGTTTATTTGGGGCTAAATTTTAGTTTAGCTAATATTTCAACTACATGTTGGATATTTTGGCTAATTTAGGAATTGTTCAGTATTTTAGCCTAATTTGGAGTTTAGCTAATATTACAGCTACATGGTAGCTATTTTGGCTAAGTTAGTATTTTTTTTTTCAATTTCTTAAGCTAATTTCACATTTAACTAATATTTTAGATGGCTATCAGCTTCATTTTCATTATCCTCAGCTAACGGCAACACTAGCATCTTCAGCGGCCAAATTCAGCTTACAACATTCATACTAGCATTATGTCAGCTAATGCTATATATCTAGTTTTTAGTTAGCTTAAAGCTAACGATTGTTAAGATGTGTTTCACGTCCAGTTTATACATGACCTGATTAGTCAACTAATCAAAAAAAATAATCAGTGATTAGTCGACTGTTAAAATAGTTGTTTGTGGCAGCACTATTAGAAATTCAGGATTTAATTATTTATTACCTAAAAACTTCTTTCTTCAGATAAAAACATAAAACACAATCCCATTATTTCATGACCACATGAATATGGATGTGCAGATGAATATGCATGCGGGGTATGAACTCTTAGGCCAATTTAAACGTCTAGAAACTGTCTGCTTGTAGAATAAAAATGCTAAATGTAATTTTCATTTTTTTATCCATCCTTGGACTGTTGTCTTTGAGTTCATGAATCCATTTATTTCTTTTTCAGTTGTTAGAAGAAGTGTGTTTTATGCCCTGAGGTCCAGCAGAACATCAGTGACTGAATCACATTTGAATTGCTTCCAGTGTCTGCGTTCAGATTCAAATCAAAATTGCCAAATTGTAAAGTTTTTATACTCAGACGTGCGGTAAAAATGAAGTTCAGTTCAAATCATCTGGTCAGCTTCAGTTGGTACATTTTAACAGAAGGGCTCCCGAGTGACTGAGCTTAAAAAGACGTCTCAAGAGTGGAAACGGAGCCGAATGCTTGAGGTGAGCTGAGAGCGTGTCACGACTTGCAAAAATAATGAGCTAAAAAGTTATCACAAACTTCTATGAAAAAGCTGTTGAAGAGTTTTTACTTTGGGGACTCTCGTGTCCTGATTTCTGAAGATGTATTGGAAGCCTTCACAGTAAATTGGGCGAGAAATTAGGTTTTTTTATTTATTTATTTATTTATTTATTTTTTTTACATCTTTTAGTTTGGTTTGTGATCACTTATGGACCAAACCACCTGGAAACCTCTCACAGGGGGAAAAAGTCAGATTATTTTTTCTGAATAGTGTGTTTTTTGTCTCTTCACTCCTCTGTCTGTAAATGCAAAAACATTAATGACCCACTTTGATGAAAATTGTGTTTTTGGTGTTCTTAACATGTTCTTGTTGCATTTTGTTTTTTGATGATGATGGAGGAAAAAATATTCTTAAATGTGCATTTTTGAGTTTTTCTTTGTTCAAATTATTGTGAATCAGAAGCTAATGAAAAAAAATTGTATTTGTTACATATAAAATACACTGGACAGACCTCAAGTTCCCTGCTCCAAGCACTCAGCAACGGGGAGAGGAAGGGGGGGCGGGGTTGCTCTATGCAACCTGAGGCTCTGGAGCCACATGCAGCTCTTTTACCCCTCCTTTGTGGCTCTTTGACTATAATATTAATTGCCAAAATATTAGTATTCTACACCACAGTTGTCGTGTTTATATCCAATAGTAAAATGAAAGTAAATCTGCAGCTGGAGGATCCTATCAAACGGAGGATGCATTTTATTTTGAAAGGAACTTGCAATAGTAAGATATGTTAATTTAATCAAACTAAACTCAATTGTAGAGATTATTTTAAAACTATATCTTTATGGATTGATGGCCACAAAAAACATATATAAATTGAATTTTTTAACTTTAATTTGGGTCTTTGCGGCTCTTGCTAAGATTTTAGTCCATAAGAAACTGGATCATATGATTATTTTGGTGGTAAAGGTTGCAGACCCCTGCTCTTTGAGAATAGTCCTACCCACAACTAAAAAGTGAATTTCTAATGAACTTCTTGCAGACCGGCTGAAAGTTTGTCATAGAATTTTTATTTTATTTTAGTTATAGTTGGTTTAATGATTTTATTTTATACTTTTAAAGCGGATCAGAATAGAGTCAGACTTTAAATCCATCTCAGATTTAAGTTGTGGAATCCTTTTTTTTTTTCTCCAAAATGCATGAAAACATATCATTTGTTTTCTTAGACCTTCTTGAAAGTTTAAAAGTTTTCACATTGTGGTGAACCACACCAAGATTCACTTGCAGGATATCTGCAGAAAAGTCTCCCATAAGACTATAATAACACATTTAAATAGACAAATTATTGCTCATTTTGCATATTTACACTCCACTGGAAGCTTTCCTGTAGTATCGACATTTGCTCATCCCTCCCAGTGTTGTGCAGAGAGGAACTCTGCAGGATATACATTCAAGTTTAAATGCAATCTCCTTACAGTTCTTTCTTATCTGTCTGCAATATCCTGCTGTCTCTGTCTAGCCCTCTTGGCAAACATTCTGCTATTTTATTGATATTTTTCCAACAATTTCCTCCCATAACAGTGAAATTAACTGAGTTTCAAAGCTTCAAATCTTCTTTTGTGTGTTTAATTCTCCCAAATGTTCGATTCTGCTGCATACAGAGTAAAACACAGCTGAAGAGGTTTATTTTATGGACTCTGAGGTTTATGTGCACTCCTGTAAGACAATACACAGACAACCATTCCTTCACTCCTTCCTTTAATCTGCTCTGCAAATGTAGACACTCAAATAAAAGCTGAGATGTTCATGACATCTAAACTTTAGACCTTAACCAGCCTTTGTTCATTCAGTCTGTTCTCCTAGCCTCTGTGGTTATTTTTTTACTATTTATACCCTCTAATACAGTGAGGAATAATAGGCCGTCTTAAAGCTTTACGCCTGGAGATATGAGTAAAGCGTTTCATCGACACAAAGGCCACTCTTCATCACATCTTTATGCGGGTTTGCTGCTTGACTAATGAGAGCCGTGGGACCAATTGCCGACTAGTTACTGAATCTGCTGTTGGTCAGCCCGAGGCTTCAGCTAGTTACTCTAGTTAATTGTCTCTGGATCTCAACTGCTGCCTTGTTCTCCACGCTTTGGTTTAGTAAATTTGATTAATACGATTCCAAAATAATGTTTTGTTTTTTTGTTGTTGTGCAGCATCCGTTCGGAACAACAGCTCCACCTAGTGTTAAAAGATTTCCACAAAAGTGCAATAAAGCTCAAAAATGTTTGGATTTTTTTCTCAAAAATCTTTTTTTTTCCCTGTCAAACTTCATGTTTTTGAATCTTTTCTCTGAATGTATTTTCTGTAAACATGCTGAAGCTTCCAGATTCCTGTCAGTCGGCACTAACGACAATTAGGATCCGCGAGACTGCCTGTAATCAGACGCTGTGATCAACACGGAGCAGCGAGAAATTCAGCTGAAAAAGCATCCTCCCGTTAGTGTGGAGAAAACCTCTCAGGGCACCTTGGACTCTGCAGTTTCCTGAGACGGAAGCAGACGGATGTAAATAATTTAATGTGCACAAATAGCAGATCTCTCCCGACGACTGACGCAGGTTTGAAAACGTTGATGAGCACGCACTTCTTCAGGAAAGACTGACAAAAAAGCATCAGTCTCCTGCAGATCTGACAGATTTCATTTAAGAGTCCAAATTTGTCAGATTTCTTCGTTACGTTGAAAGCTGCGTTAAAGTTTTCTAGAAGATTCCAAGCTTTGAGAATATCCAAACTCCAAATGCTGACCTCTAAAGTTCACGTCAGATTTATAGCAGCTGCTGCGGTGCTTTACGACAGGAGAGGCACCTCCTCAGGTTTTCAGGAATGTGGAGTTTTAGCCTCCATATCAGATAACACATAAGATTACACGTTCAGTATAAATTTATGAGAGGACGCTCAGTTTGTGAAGACTTGGATTTTAATTACCCAAACATAACTTTTCTGCATATGTGGCTGTGCTCTACTGGTTATTTTAGCTTCTTGTGACCCTAAAAAACTTGACTCTACTTGAACTTGCGACCGATTTGGAGCGTCTCTGCTTTTGGTGCACGTGTGCCTGCGTGCACCCACACGCTGGTTCTGTAAACCCACTTTTCAGTGGACGAAGTCAGCCGTGCTGCCCGCGCCTCCACGACACTGTGGGCTTTGTTCTCGGCTCGCCCTCCTGCTTTTACCATCACCTGCGGTTCAGAGCGGGCTGCAGGTGATTCCTGTGGAATGCCAAAACAAAAGCACTGTAAAGAATTACTATAGAAAAGCTGTTTGCTTGTGTGTCTGTGGTGAGGGGTGGGCTGCTTCCTGCACGGTCATCATGTCAAGGTGGGATGCTGTTTAGATGTCTCACTCAGATGTGAAGGCGCCTCTTAGGAGAAATGAGCTGTGACTAGATTCTGCAGCTTTAGCTTTCCAATTAGAATCCTGAGAATATTCTTGATGCATCTTTTCTTCTATTTCTAGCAGTGCATCACACCTGATCTTTCTTTTGCACCTTCTTTGAGATACAGTCCCGGTAATGTTATTTTTAGTATTATTCTTTTAAAGATTAAGATCTTTTACCAATTTAGCGGTTTTGTGGAAGAGTGTCCACCCTGAGATTGGAGGGTCGTGAGTTCAAATCTAGGGTCAAGTCATACCAAAAGACTGCAACCCCTCTTTGCTCGACACTCAGTCCCACTCCAGCTACATTTTAATCTACTGTAAAAGCGTTCCTAGTGGTCTTTTAATTATGATTATTGTATTTTCTGGACTATAAGTCGCACCGGAGTATAAGTCGCAGGAGCCAAAAAAGCATAATGAAGAAGAAAAAAAACATATATAAGTTGTTTCGGAGTATAAGTCGCACTTTTATGACAAAATCCAACATTTATGAACAAATTCAACAAGCTCGGCATAACGTTGCAGTTGACACTGAACGCAATTCATGCTTCAAATTTGAGTCTGGCACCTCTATTGACGTGCGTCAAATTGAATGTTTGTTCAAAAATATGTTCATAAACTAAATGCTCCCATTTGGTGTTTAGAAGCTATCTTTTAGCCTCATCGCTACATGATGGAGGCTTTGACTGTATATCTCGTTCAAAATACACAGAAGATACGGATGATGTTGAGAGGTTGCGTTTATTTATTTTAAAGAGCTCCACAAAAGCATCTATAATCATGTCTCCATTCTGGGTTCAGGAGAGCAGTTTTCTTCTTTTTCTTACACCGATTGTTGCCTTCTAGCCTGCAGGGGCTGCATCTGAATGACTTTTTTTAGCTGCTCTTCTGTCTGTTTTAACCCAGTTTGATGGCTTGCTGTTCCGCATTAGTCCAAGCAGACAAAAATAAAAACAATAATAATAATATCTTGATGAAAATAAAAAAAACCTCATTAAGTCCATGAGGAGAATGATTAGATTCTCAGCCATGTTTGTTTTGAACTGAACTTCGTCTTCTGCGTTTTTGTCAGGTGACAGCAGTAGATACTGATGCACAAACCTACAGCGCCCTCTAGTGGTTGTTAGTGGGAAACAACCGCTAAAAGGCAACCGGTTGTTAGTGGAGAAAATAATGAATTTATGAGCCTATTGATGTCTAAAAAAAACACACACACAAATAAGTCGCTCTTGAGTATAAGTCGCACCCCTGGCCAATCTATGAAAAAAAATGAAACTTATAGTCCAGAAAATACGGTATTATTTAGTTTTTAGCCAAAATCTAAATAATTTTTTAAGAATTATTCTGGCACAGAAGTAACCATATAATCAATGGAGGTAACCCTTCATTGATATCCCAACATTCCCTTGCTTACACTCTCTCCCGCTAGCTTACACCCCCATCGTAACTTTAGCATACCAAAACAAAATGGCTCACAAAATTGGCTATGCAGCCACACATTTTTGATCCAGATACCAGCTCAGGCGAGGAAAATGAAGACGGTAATGGTTCTATTAGTCTGAAAGTGGAGATTTTGACCCGCCCATTGAAGTTACTGGGTCACAAACCCAAGCTTTTTCAAACCGAGAGTTTATTTCTGCTCCTGATCCAACATGATTTAATTAAAGACTCACTACATTGAAAATTGTCTTTTTTAGTGTTTTAAAAAAGAATTTCCTTTTAAAACTGCTTTTCTGAGTTTTTCCTCATTCAAGTCAGAAGCAGGTGAAAACTGGATGCTTGAAAATGCTCAGACTAATGACACAGATACTGAAGTACTTGTGCCAAAGTCTACCTTTTCTGCTCCACTGGTATCTGGCTGAAACTGTATGGCTGGATAGCTCCAATATTGTGCACTGTTTTTTGCTACGCTAATGTTAGCTTAGTGAACTAGCTTGAGAGAGTGTAAACAAATGGGATGGGATATTAGCGGAGCTAAATTCTCTGCCAACAGTTCCGCCCACAACCCACAATTTTATTTCCAATGAGCTGCAGAAAATAGATCATAAAAAAATTAAATATTGATTTTGGCTAAAAACTGTGTAATCATAATTAAATGACCACAGGGAATGATTTTACAATAGAAAAAAAATAGTTAGATTGACTTTCAAGAAATACCTCGGTACGCAGTTTCAATCTTAAACTCCTTTATTCTTTGATTATGTAAAAAATGCTACAAGAACATGATAAAAACACCAAAAACACAATTTTCATTGGAGTGGGTCTTTAAGGAGGTTAGATTGGGAGGTTTCACCACCAAATGCTTCCTGATTGCGGCTGTGTCTGCAGCTCACTGCTCCCCCAGGGGAAAACAAATGTCACTTTATCTTTGTCTTGTTCTGGTTAAAATGCAACAGAAATCCAGCATAAAAGCACAATTTTCCTATTAACTCCTTTTTTTACAGCAGCAGTTTTTCTGGGAGTACCAGTGCTAGTCACATAGTATCAGGATTTTACATTTGTAGGGGTTCAGGTGAGAAAATGACATCATTCTGCTCCAATCTGGGACCTTTCAGGGTCAAACAGACCCTCTGAAGTTTGAAGACCACACACATATGATAATAAAAAATGAATTATCACAGAGTGTGGAAATTACTAAACTATAATAAGATTTCATCCATTAACAGTAAAAAAATCCTGGTAAATATTTGTGTTTTTATAATAAATATAACTTTAGCTAAAGATTTTGGTTACAAACATGATTTTAACTAAACTGACTAGTTCAATATGTTTACTCTGATGTGTTTCCAAGTGATTGACTCCATTTCTTTTGACCAATGTTGGGAGAAAAAGGACATAAATGCAGGGGGCTGAGAAATGCCTCCCACACACCACCGGAGTCACCTTGATCATGAAAATGTTTGTCTGAGTACAAACATGTTGCTGCGCCTTAAACCAGCTGCGGTTTCGTTAAATTCTTGGTATTCTTTTATTCTTTATCAGTGGAGCTAACAAAAAATGTAAGGAACATTTTATGCTGTTTTTACAGTTTTTAAAAGAAAATGTTTTTGTGTTGCAGATTTTTTTAAGTAAATTCAGTTAGAAAGGGGAACTCTGACTGCACCATAAAAAAACTGCACATGCAGAAGTCTGGGAGCATTTTTTTTTTTTTTTTGCCACAAACTTGCAGCACATCAGTTACAGAACACAACAATATTTGTTCAGCTCTTGCATGCTCTCAGCCTGTCAGAGATGTTATTAGAGCGCATTAAATCTGTCTAAGGCATCCCAAATTAGGCCTAACTGTTTTTCATTTAAACATCTCGGACTTTCCGAGTCCAATATCTTCAATTTGAAGTAGATGTTCCAGGAAATTATTTTACTGACAGAAAGTATTGGTAAAGTTGATTTTCAGCAGACATTAGTAGGAAACCCTGTTTCCGTAGCGACACAAGCGGCTGACATGCAAATTTGAGTATAAAGTAATAGCTCATCCACATGCTTATCCAGCATGGCTGCCCTGCAATATACTTCTAACACTTATTTTATAGAGCCTACCCGATCATTACGCACATTCCAGCTCAACGAGGCTGAAACGAAAAGCAGAGGTGGCAGAGAGAAGCTGTTGACAGCCCGCCTGGCCTGTATTTCCTCTTACAATGCAGCAAATTTCAAAGCATTATTACGATTTCATGAAGCTGCGATCGCTTAAACTATGATGCTGATTTTGTGTGTAAATATCCAGCTTAACAGCTTGTGTGACTCAACTCACAGTTTGGTTTCGACCTGTAAATACGAGACGTATAGATGAGGCATGAAATCCGTCCTGCCATCCACGCTCAAACGCATTTCTGTTCTTTCTGCCCGTGACACGCCCTCAGATGAATTACCTGCGCATGTTATGAATGGGCTGCCACAGAGACACCCGTTTCCTTAAATTATTTCAGCAAACACGCGCAGGCGGTAAACTGGGAATGAACCCGCCGCATTTCTGACGTGCACAGTGCGGAGTGTGTTGCCTTTGGATGGATTCTGTGTGCGAGGCATCTGCGAAAAGAAAACAAGAGATTGCATGGAACAGAAGAAATGAGTGATTAACTGCTGTGCTTTTTTCCTCCGGGATGTTTGCATTGAAAACGCCGAACCGTGCACTCTGACAGATCTGGCTCTCGTTTCTACCACTCCTTCTCCATCTGTGTTTTTTGCCGTATTTTTTCCCCTCATCATGCTCTTTCTGCCTATTGTTTGAGCAATGAGCTGTGGAGAGGAGTGCACCGCTGCTGGTTTTTAATGGGCACACCACCTGACTGGATGTGTATCTGTGTAATCTTCGAGGCTTCGGTGGGCATCTGCTCTGTTGCTAATCAGATCCAGGACCACACAGGCACTCAAGGGAGCCGGGTGGGAATCCGGGCCCCTCTTCGTGGTACCCCAATATGACTCTGTGCCAAGAAAATCACCTTGCAGCCTGTTGCTCTACCTCTCTGGCCTCCTCCCCCTGTTACCACCTTCTCTTCTTTCATGGAATCCACCACACAGCCAGGAAAAGACTGAGGTGTGAGGTGGGTGTTGGTATGGCCCTGTGGCACCCAGAGGCCACAAGAGGCCTTGTAGGCTTCATTACACGGGTGGGTGGGAGGGATCCGAGGAATGACCGCGTGGGTCCTTTTGAGTTTCTGCTGGGGCGTATGCCTGTCTGTGGTCTCTTTACAGTATGTGTTTTATTGCTCATTACTGAGGTGGCTGAGATGTGGAGATGAATGGCAGGGCCTTGTTGGGGGGGGGTTCTGGAGTGGGTGTGACGCATACAGACACCTGTATCCATAAGAAAGATGGCTCTTCAAGATGGTCGAGCCCACGGGACGAAGAAGGGCGTGTTTCACGTCAGAGACAGATTCCAGAAATCAATATCCATGCCCTTTGGTAAATGTTTCAATCGATGAGACGGGAGACTCCAGTAGATGGCGGTCGTAAAAACGGCGCAGGCGGTGCCGCGGTACCAAAAATGTTTTGATGCTGGAGCGTATAAAGCTGGAGCGCAGCTGCCAGTAAACCTGTCGACATCCCTCCTTGTTGGGATTTTTAACAACCTCCCAAAGAGGCAAAAGTACGTTTGAGGTTTAATTCCAGAGGTAATCTCTGACAGCGTGCCAGATA
Source organism: Oryzias melastigma (assembly GCF_002922805.2). Classification (NCBI taxonomy): domain Eukaryota; kingdom Metazoa; phylum Chordata; class Actinopteri; order Beloniformes; family Adrianichthyidae; genus Oryzias; species Oryzias melastigma. The sequence goes on along the minus strand of NC_050530.1, from coordinate 18,183,524 downwards.
AAAGCTGAATAACAAGACGGACCACACCACGGCAGTTCTGACTAATGAATATGTAATTACGTCGACTGTTTGGCTTCAACACAGTGATGTGGAAAGTTTGAAGACCCACTGCGATGAAAATTTGGTTTTTGTTATTTTTTCTGATGGTAGAGGACATATGTAAAGAAAGTTAGGTATAAATTTGCATTTCTGAGTATTTCTTTATTCTAGTCAATGGGAATTATGGCTGCCACAATTAGTCATGACACTGTTGACGACTAAGCTAGTTGATGATTCCTCTTTTCTTTTCTTTTTTTTATCTCAAAACTACGTTGCATGCTTTCTAATGCTGCACATGCCATTATCTTTGACACACATAGCAGTAGTGATGTCACAGAAAGCTATAGGACACGTGTCAAAGTCGAGTCCCGCAGGCTGATTATTACCGGCCCTTTCAGATCATTTTATATTGTTATTTTTAACAGCTCAATGTTACCTTGTATTATTGTGACAGGATATATTTTATGGAGAATCCTTTGGGATATTTATAAGCTTACTGTTTTATAAAAAAAAAATGACATGCAAGAAAATACGTTTTTCTTTTAACATTTACTTTATTTTTGATTTAATATTTTATTATGGAGAGTAAAATATTCAAAGTTATTTTAGCTTGAAGTTGATTTATTGTAGAATAATATTCCTGTCTGTTATTATTCAGATTTATTTTTAAGAAGTTACGTTCTTAATATTTTAAAGTTTTATCAGTTTCGTTAATTTATGTGTTAAATAAATGTCTGTCCTGTTCGGCCCGCGACATACTATGTGTTTTGGATTTTTGTCCCCTGTGTGATCGAGTTTGATAGGAAGACTTGGGTAGCATTCCAAGATGCCAACGGAGCTTGAAAGTTGCAAACATAACAAAATAAAAGAGAAAAGAGTCCAATGCAATGTTTGGTTAAGATGTGTGTTTTACATCCAGTTTACGCATGATCCGTTTAGTCAACTAATCAAAAAATGTTATCTGTGATCAGTCGACCATTAAAATAATCATTTGTTTGTGAATCACAAAGAGATAAAAAAAAAATGCTGTTTGAAATTGAGCTTATTTATATTGTAGAAAATACACTGGGTGGGCCTCGAGCTTCCTTTCCCTGCTCCATTCTGATGCATTCTCTTAAAGATCCATGAACGTCTGAGTTGGAATCTGGTTCAAAACTTTCCAGGTGGATAGCTCCGATATTGCTCTGTGTTTTTGTTGCACCGCAAATGTTAGGTTGGGGTTTGAGGGGTTGTAAGCTAGTGGGAGGGAATGCAAACAGAGAGCAACAGGAAGGGAAAGGAGGCTGGGTTTGTTCACGCTAACGGTCTAATCCACAATTCAGAGGTGAATTTCTAATGAACTCCTGCTGCTCTGCAGACACTATGTCCAAGAAGATGACACAGGTTTTGATTTGGGCTAAAAATTTCGCTTTGTAGTTTTTGTATATCAATTTTAGAAAACGTGGGTGACCACATGAACTGACTCTGATAAAAGTTGGGCCAGTCATCACTTGTATCCATACAGGGGTTTACCTGTACAGGTGTTGCAGGTTTTTGGATTGTTCAAGTCCGTAGAGGTTTGTAGAGAACTTGTGTGACCACCTTAAAGAATGTTACAGTTATCATAGGTGTGGTAAGTGTGTTGTGAAGTATTTGTAAGGATAGTTGCAAGCACTTATGACCACTTGCGTGCCCCGCACAGGTTTGCCCTGTATCCACCCGTAAGGGCAGTTGTAACTAAATCATTAAATGTATTTATAGCTTTTTTTAAAAGACTCCTGCTGTTTGAAGTTTTGACTTTGAGAGAAGAAAACCTTCCAGGACTGTTGGCACGGCAACAGAGGCACAGGGGGGGCGAAAAGGAAATGTTTGGAAAACTAAAGGAGGGAGATGAAGAGCGGGGTGATTGTCTGGATTGGTGGGGCAGCTCTCGCTTGCTTGTGTTGCATTGAGTGGTTGATCTCTCTGCAGACACTTCGCTCTTCTTCGGCCCTACATGCTCGCCTCCATAACCAAAAGTTGGACAAGCTGTGGCGTGTAACTCACACTCTGGTCTGGAAAGTAACGCACATGCACACACTTTGAAAACTAGATTTCCTTCTCTGCTGGACCATTTAATTATAGCAGCTGCACACACAAAGCCCTCCACATACTCTTGGCTGATCCTCTGCTGTGTGAATACTCTCCTGTTGTCTCTTCTTCTGCTCTCAAACTAGTTAATCTCCCTCTTTTTAACTCCTTTAAATTCCTGCTTGGACATTTTTTATTTCCAAGACAATCTGGGGTTGTAACTGGTGGCTCGATCCCAAAATTTGTAAGTGTACAGAACACAGAGTGTAGGTTGTTAAGGTGGACTGATCATGAAAAGACAGGAGGTGCAGATGAGCATATTGAACTCCCCTTAAGCTTGCTATCTTTTAACAAAAAGACATTGATCTGGAGGTCATCGATGCATCTGATCATCTTTGCTGCAGTCTTCAAGTTTTGGGAGGGCTCGCCGGAGCATGAGCCCACCTTAAGAAGAAAACTCAAGTGCAAGTGGTGGGGGAGAGAAGAAAAAAAAGACACATATGCGCTTTATTTGTTTTCCAGAGCCAGTCACATTCTTGGCAGCACCTTTACTTGTCCTTGCCAGGGAGGGGGGGTGGAAGACGGGCATGAGAGCGAAGAGAAACTGGAAGTGAGCGGGAGACAGAGGAGAGTGTTTGTCTTTGTTTCTGCTGCCTAGTTTGTGCCGTAAGGATCATTGGCTCGCATTATTTTTAATGAGCTGCGAAAGTTTTAGAAACTACAAAAATGTAAAAGAAAGCAGGGAATGCAGCCAGTAAGCTGAATATGACCACCCATTTGTTTGAAAGCTAAGCCAGGTTTGCGTACACTGCGACAGCTCTTCAGGGACCCATGTGGGAGGTTTGCTTTCGGCATCTCATAGAAATTCCCACAATGTCTGAGGTTAAACTGAATAGTTGGAGTCATTACCTCATTGTTATGAGGTCACTGAATGATGTGTAACGGGATTTTGGAAAGACAACTATCCAGAATATTTACACTAGTCTAATACCATTCATTTATAATATTTTCTACATCAACACATACTTTTTCCTAGCATGAATGTTTATAAAAGGGGGAAGCATTATTAATATGGCTTTTTAACCACTGCAGACTGCCAGTTTTACCTTATGTTGTGCTACTGGATAAAGAGTCAAAATTCTTTGGATTTCTTCTCTTTCCATTTATCCCTGAATCCTCTTAAGAAAAGTTTCAATCCAGTAAGAGTTGGGTTAAAAGAAAGTAGAAAATTAGATCTTTGATTGTATATTTTAACCCGTGGAACATTAGTAGGTTAAACTTCCTGTATTGTAGAGGGAACTAATCCAGCACACAGAAATAAACTGTGTGTTGTCTGCGGCTAAGTGAGACAATGGTACACGGCTGAACATCACTTAATGTTCTATTCTGAAGGAAATCGGAAGAAAAGTTTTGCTCTCACTACTTTTCCTAAAACAATGTGCATGAAATAACATCACTCAGTGTTTTCTCTTGCTAATACCATATTTTCCACACTATAGAACACATGAGATTATAAGGCACACCGTCAATAAATGGTCTTTTTTCTTATATAAGACACACCAAACTGTAAAACACATATATCAAGACTCCAAAAGACTTCACAGTAATTCTCGAGCTACATGTTAGCCGAGTTAGAGGCGTTAGCTGCATTAGCATATGTATATGCAATATACGCTTTTGAACTTGCATCATATGTAAGACACACCAAACTATAAAGCATATATATATAAAGACAAAAGAATCAGAGAAAACTTTATCTGTGTTCACAGTAATTCTAAAACTAGACGTTAGCCAAGTTAGAGGCGTTAGCCGCAGTAGCTTTAATACAATACCTGTCCCAGTGTTGTTTGCAACAAACGTAAAGACTAGACTGAGAAAACGAGACTGTGACTACGCTAGCTCCCAACCTTGTTGGTAACACACAAACACAAAACACTCTGACACTGCTACACATTACCTGCATTAGCCTAATCAAACATTAGCCATTAGCTCGCATGAACCAACCAAACATTTCGACAGAGCTCCCTCTAGTTTTTAACATCGCTTCAACATCATTAAGCACAATCAGATTTAATCCATGTGTAAAGCACTCCAGATTGTACGACGCACTGTCGTTTTTTGATTGAAAATTAGGCTTTTATCTTGCGTAACATGTAGTAGATGTTAGCTTATACTCTCTTTTGCCCAAGGGGTAAAACTTCTTGACTTCAAGAGCAAAAGCAGAACGAACTGTAACCAGGTGCAGTTCACTAGGTTACCACTTGGTGGAACTTAAGTTCTGTTTAAAGTGGAAATAAGTTCAATTTGATACAGGAGTATCTGATCTGTAAATCACTTAAACTGGTTTAAAAATAACCTAAAAATGTCCACAAATCAGGGTGAGGTCTGTTTTCACCAGTGAATGACCATCGTAAACGTCTGACATATTTGACCATATTTAGAAAAGACCAGAATTCAGCATAAACAAATGGGTCACATGACCTCACTATTTAGCTTGAAATTAGGTCACGCAATCAAGGTCAGAACAAGGATACGCTTGTTTTGACAGAGTGGTGCCACTGTGGAACTAGACCCGGCATGTTTGTTTTGGATGCTTTATGCTACAGTAGGGCCAGAGTCCTCGGGGAACCTTAAAATCGCCTTGAGAAGTGCCTGCACTGCGGCGCATACGACCAAGTTCCCACAGAAACAGACTCCTGATTGTACATGAAGTGCCATGGGGGAAATCCTGAAGCAACAAGAGATCAGCTGAAGTCTACTTACATGCATACATGGTTCTCATAAGACAACAGAGGAGGATGTGGGCTGACCCCGCTCCTGTTGTGAGACATTTGTAGGTAATGTGAGGGAAAAGAAACAACAGACTAATCAAGAGGTCACCGGCAGACATTTCCAGAAGTACCTGCTGAGCTGTCATTCGTATGATTGGATTTATGAACGGAAGGTCTTATTTCAAAGATGGCGGTGAAGGAAAACTTTGATTACTACTTCTCTGATGAAGATGTATGCAGAGGATGGAGCAGCCAAAGCCCAAAGACATAAAAATCATCGGTTGATCACCTCCACGTCAGGTCGCTGACAGGATATCTGCAGAAATTGTTATTCAAATGAAGCGAGGCTGCCTCCTGCTGCAAGCTGGGTGTTAACATGTCACGTCTACCCACTCCAGATAATTGGATGGAATATAAATGTTTGTAGACGTCAAGAAAAACAAATCCACAAGGTCATCTGAGGGATAACGTGATATCATAAGGAGGGTTACAATTAGATCTGCGCAGATGCCTCAATGACAGTGATGGGCTTGCAAACGGAGGACAAGCAGAGATGCTTCCTGAAACAGGATCTTTTTCTCTTTGACTTCTTGCGACCCTGCAGTACTAACACCTCCCCCCTCCCCGCATTTCCACAACTGTTTCCTTTTTTAATCAAGCAGCATGTGCGACATCAACAGCTCGACCCTGCCCTAATCCGCTTCTTAGCTCCTAATTGTTCAGACCAGCTTTGGGAGTCAGGGTCAATGACCCCGTGTCTGCTGTCATGCTGTGAATTCTTCCCTCTAGATCAGGGCTGTATGCAAGCAGGCTTTTCTGCCCCGTCATCGTCTGAGGTTTGCTCTCTGGCCGCTGTATCCCAGGGAAGGAAATTGCCATCAGCAAATAAAGTTCCAGTTTTGACTGCTCTGGTTTTTAGATTCTTTTGGAAGCAGTTCCGTCCTGTTCTGTTATCGTGACCTCTTCCAAGCCAAGAGTTTATACATTGTATAGGAAGTACATTTTAATGAATTTGGTGAATTTATTGCATTTTCCTTGTGATTAGATAATCAAAAACACAAAAGCATCATTTGGAAAATCATTACATTTTTGGAGCAGACCAGATGCTTTTTCCTCTGACAGTCTGATTTGTTTGGGCTCTTCTGATCTCTAGTGGGGTCCAAACAGTTATCCCCAGTCCACATGAAAATGTGCATCACCCTGTACCTGCTGTTGTTCAGTTCAGTGCAAAGTGAAAGCAGAAAACTAAAATCAGAAGATAAAAATGTACGTCTGAAGCTAGCGCCCGCTGCATCACACATACAAGCGACCACTTCCAATGACAAGTCTATGTAAACGCATGTTTCGGGCTTCTGTGTTCAAAACTCCTGCATTTGTGTGTAGTTGCACGAGTTTCTACGACTGATTTTAGGCTCTATATACAAATTGCACAGCCATTGAACGCGCATTGACCAATCAGGGACTTGGAATTGGTAGTGATTAGACCTACACAAGAAATTGCAAATTTATGGTCATTGTAATATCAGCCTGGATGATACGCGTATTGCAAAATACAGCACAAACTGCAATAAATTGTTTACACACATGCTAAACAATCTTATGGCAGTTTGAAGTATTCCACAAATCAAATTTTCCCCTTAATCCTACGTTCACACCTGGCTCGGAAACAGTCATTCTTGAGACTACATTCAGTGAAAAGTTTATGCATGCGTTGCTACGCAAGTTTCAGTAAGTTTTCAGGCTTTACTCAGCAATTGAACATTTGTCAAAAGTTAAACCAGTTTAACTTTGACCAATCAGGGACTCAGATTTGGTGGTGACATATGGATAGTATCCTTTTCAAAACATAAAAGTCTAAACTGTTTGACAAGTGTTCATGAAGGAGAAATTAATATTTGTGGCCTAGTTCCGGCTGGAAATATATAACATCAAGTCTTTCATATATCAGAATAGAGCTGTGAAAGAAAAAGCCTGGAGTAAAATTCACCAGATTTTTTGGGTTTTGACATTTCACATGAAACCAACTGTGAGCACATGCACTAATATTGAGTTGCAACAAGGCATTCTTGAATGTCGCACATGCCCAGTCTGTACAGATTCGACCAATCAAATGGGCATGAAGTATTTATACGCGTTTTCTTTTTTAAAATGTGTTTATGTATTGCAAGTCATATTGTAGTCACAACATTGATCACTAATGTTGCACGTTGCAAATTTTCCTCATATCATGCAGCCCTAGTAGTGACGTTGGGTATGGATGGCGTCCCTTTAAGTTCAAGGAAGTACCAACCATTCGAAAATTGATGACTACAGAGAAATGAATGATTGCAGTTTGTTCCTGGACAGAATTCTATGACACCAAGTCTCTCATATCTCAGAATAGAACTGTGAAAGAAAAAGCCTGCAGAAAGATTCACCGGATTTACACAGCTTTGATGTTTTGCAACAAGCCACTTCCTGGTATTGGTTTACGCTAGTAAGCAGTAGAAGAAGAAAAAGACACTCACCCTTCTTCTACTGCTTTCTAGAGTTTTCTTTTTCATCCTTTCCTCTTCCCTCTTGGCTGTTTTTATGGCAACACTTTCTAAAATCAAGTAGTTCCTGTAGCTTCAAGATGTCTGGGTGGTTTAGCCCACACTCAGAAGTTCAAGATGAAAGTCAACCAAATATGTTTACTCAATCTAGATGGCTCCATCAGACTATCTTGATCAAAAGATGCCCCAACTAGAGTACAATCGCAGATCCCCAAGTTATGTTCAGTGTCTGTTTTTGCATGGGTTTAATTGTCTTTTTATTGTCCTTCTGTGTCTTTCATGATGTCATTAAAATAGTTGGCCACTGATGCTTTATTGTTGATCATTTCTATTAATTCACTCAAACTCCAAAGCACTCCCTTCACACTACCTGTATTTGTTATTGTGTTGATGGCTTTTATGTTCCTAACAAAGATGTCATCCCTTCATCCACCTTCATTTATTCCTGCTTTTCAGCAGCAGATGGACATCGATTTAGTTGTTTCTTTTTCGTCTGGCAGTAGGACGAGAGCAGACCATATTTAATTAGCTTTGAGCTTCTTCAGGCATTTTTTCTGTTTATTCTTTGACACACTTCAGGGCGTGCAATTACAATAAAATGTCAGCTTTTATGGCACTAAGTAATATTTTGAGACTCTTACAGAATAGATAAAAAGTGAAGTGCAAGCCATGTTTCTCAGGGATGGTAATGTTATATAGATAAATGAGTAATTTTCATTCATACATCAGTGACAGCATGTCTGGTTTCTGGAATTTCCTTGTAATTTCCTTTTAATTTTACAATGTAGAACCTTTTTTGTGAATAATCTGGTTCTGCTGCCTGAAATATTTTAAGCTAAAGAAAAATGGAACACTTAGCTTGTCGAGTGAGTTTACTACTTCTTCTTTCTTTTGTTTTAAAGGCAAAACATCAGTTTTATGAAACTTTAGTTTACAATGCTTGTGTAATTGTATACCTGTCCATTTATGCAAAATAGCAGAAGAAGACAAAGTTAGAGCAGTTTGACTAAAGTAAATAATGTTTAACTAATTTGTTAAATGTTTAATTAAATCGATCATAATTTTCCTCTTAATATCTTTATTCATTTAAATTGACATGTTTGATTTGATTTTGCGTCAAAGCAAAGTTTGAATAATGACTCTTGTGATTGTGTGAGAGGCAACTTGCAACTTATTTTTTATATTTGTTTTTTTTTTAAGAACTAGACCTTTTGGTAGAAAAATAAATACAGTTTATTCCTTTTATTAATTAAAGTTGTTTTACTTAGTTTGTTTATTTCAGCGTTTGAAACAGCAGAAATAAATGATGTGCAAGAAATTAAAATGCACATCATAGATAGATTTTTTTTGTTTATGTTTTATTTTAATATAAGAATGTAGTAATTTGGAGAATTTTATTTAAAAAAAATTACGTTTTTCATTTTATTTTGCTGAAACGTTTCTTTGCTCTCCATTCTGGCTCTCCATATTTTCCTACTGCCTCCATCTTTCTCATTATTGGGATCGGCTATGCTGAGCAGTCGGCTGTCAGAGAACTTAAAATGTTTTATTTACTTTTACATCATTAACAAAAATGTAAATCCATTGAATGACCTCCTGTTATCAGATTCTTTATTTTTGACCACTTATTTTACTGAAGTATATGAAAAATTGATGTGTTTCTCGGTCAACGTAAAGCCTTTTTAAAAGAAGAACTGGTATAAAGGTTGTGAATCCAAAGACTGTAGATTTTCACTGGTACTGTCAGGCTACATCTAGAAATCTCCCACTCTGTAATCATATGCAGTCACACTGACATGAGCCAGAAATATGTCGCATTAATCTGTCACTAATTTAAAGTCTTACAGTTGCTCAACTTTCCTGATATTTATCTATAATCATTTACTGCGGCTCTCACAGCAGAATCAGCTAAATCTTTATTTTGGCTGCTTTGCTTCATCCACAAACTGAAATAAAAGAAGTTTATTTAACCTTTTTTCCTTTTTTGCTTCTTAATCTTTTTTCCTCCCACCTTTCATCAACTTTACCTCATTCCAGAACATATTTTTTAATGTTATCTGAACTGCGCTTCATCTTTCTGACTTTCCTTCCCTCCTTTTTTTGAGTGAACACATTTTATGCTGTGACCTTGAGTACATGGGGGTGTTGAAGTGAGCATAACTTTCGGGTTGGAGCATGAAACAATCAAGGACAGCAGCTGCACCAAAAAGAAAGAAATAAAGCGAACAAGTCTGACTGGAAAAATATTACTTGCATGTTTTACTTCCGGAAATACCTTGAGGGGGTGTCACAGTCCACATTGTTGGCAG
>NC_050530.1:18160053-18173695 GCF_002922805.2 Oryzias melastigma | reverse complement strand
ACAACTGTCTCTAAGCCAGAAAAAAATAGAGATAATAGAGATGTTCTCTGGCTTTGATGATTGTGATCTTTTTCTTCAAAATCCAAAATCATCTTTGAGTTTCGTCAAAAGACAAAAATGATGTAGAAAAGACGTAGAATCTTGCTCTATCTGGTCCTTCTGCACTGATGCATGCTGGAACAGAGAGAAGGGAATGGTCCCGTGAATGGATATGGGTCAAACTCTTGCTTTGGGAAGAAAAACTAGGGGTGCAGTTTTTTGGCTGATTATTAGTCTTTGAAAAAAATGTGGCCAGCCAAACCAATTTCTGTCAATATACAGTAGATATAAGTAGTAGCTTTGGTTTCTTTGCTGCAATAAAAGAGCCAACCCAACTGTTCCTTTACTTACGCTAGCTTCAGCTTTAGCCTTAGCTTCAGATATTGTATACTTGCTTTGTGGAGGTTTTACTTGTAGAAAAAGTTTTGGTTTCAGCCCCACCCCAAAATTACATTTTTTATTCTAGTATAAACGGCTGATTGTGATTCTTTGCTAATTATTTTACTAAAAAAACAAAAAAAAACTGCCAAACCAACAACATCAATCTCAGTCTGTCTTCCCTAAAGTTACGTTCACATCGAACGCGATTCGAGCAGTAGAGGCGTCTAGTTTTATTGTTAGACCAATGGTACAGGTGCAGTTTTAGGTCTTGCAGCTCAATTTGGGCAGTGTGGCGAGAGTTCAAATATTTGAACTTTGGCAGAGTCGGTGCGTCATGTCAACGTATCGGGAGGGTCTCTGAATGTTCTCATGACCCAGACATAGAGACATGATTATGGATATTTTTCTAAAATCTGATTGCTGAACATCCTCTGTGTCTTCCATGCTTTGTGAATGAGATATCCATGTAGAGATCAGGCTTAAAACATCTGTCAGCTCCTCCCACAAGCGTCTCTAGGCCATCAAGCTTATGAACACATTTTTGGAGAGGCGTTGAGCAGCGAAGAGGCGCCCGACACGAATTTGACATACAAACCTGCTTTGGTACAAACGCAGTTTATAAAGGCAGATTAATTGGTGCACCCATAGCAAAAACAAAAATTAATCCTTTCACAGCCAACTCGTTTTAGTCCTAATCAATTTTCTTCACAAACGTCCTGCCAGTGGGACAGCTGTCTAGGAGAGTTTCTGCAAAGTCACTGTTGAATCTTCATCTTTGAAAGCCAAGGCAACTGTTTCCATGACCGCCCGTTAGGAGGCTTAAGACGATATAAAGTTGACTGATGACAGCTCTGAGCGCTGTCTGCTGGAAGTCAAGGATTACACAGTCTTGTTAGCCTCTCAGCTATAATTTGGGCCTTTTTTTTTTAGAGCCAAAATAAACAAAGCAAATAGAGACAATAAACCTTTATGTCTGGAATACAAGTCCAGCATGTCTGGCTGCCCTTCTGGGGGTATAAACAAATCCATTTATGCTGACTTTGTTATGCTCCTATGTCCAAAATGTTTTATAATGCCATAGAACATCTCCATACTGGGTATCTATCCCTGAATTTATGAAGAAATAAACCAGCTAAGTGTTGAAGCTGCAGGCCTAATGTTCAAAACTTGCTGGGATTTGGTTGTCATTTGAATTTCTAATCACACAACAAAGCCAGTTTTCTTGTTGTTTTGTTGACCGAGTGTGATGAAAAGCTAATTGTTTGTGCAACAAAGAAAATCGGATACTTGTGCCACTTGTCAGAGAAACGGGAGAAGGGCTCTAAGAAAGCAAAGTCCATAAGGCGCTGGCCTTCAGGGTTTATGTCACAGCAGAGTACAGAATTTCTAATTTTGTCCTTGTTTATCTTGGCTTTTTTTTGTATAACGAAAATATTGTGTAATCTGCTACATTCCTATTCTACAATTTAGCAGTTAGACAGATGTCATGAAAAAATCGGATAGACCTCTTTTATTTTGGATACTCTCCTCCTTTGTAGACGTGGGTCATTTAGAGTATAATTTATGTTCTGCTGAATTTATTTAAATAAAAGTGATGCAGTTAAATAGAAATAATGTGTTAGTTGTGTTGCTCCATGGTCATGTACAGTAAGTTATATCGTCATTTCAAAATTAATCACTAATATCGTACGTTCCAGATTATTCTAAGAATTTCAAAAGAAGACTTAATATTCTTTTAGCTATGACTCTGTTTTAAATGGGATATTTTTAATTAAATCAGCTTTAACTGGAAAAAGTCCCTAACGTTCATAAAATAACTGCTAAAATTCTTCTCTGTAACCTCTATAAAATGAATATCTGCACTTGTTGGTGAAGTTTCTCCAGCACTATAGATAAACATTGTTGCACATTTTTCCCAAATCTCCTAAATCCCAAACAAGCTCACTTTTGCACTTGGTTTTTGTTTTAAAATGAGATGTTGCTGCCTTCAGGTTAGGGTTATTCTATCCAGTTACGATTAAGCTTGTGGGAAAACCTTTGCATGCTACAAAAAAATCTGCTGCAATATCTTTCTAGCCAGTCAAAGCTATGATATCAAGCATGCCTAAGGATAATCCCGCTGTTCCTTATTAGGAATACTCTGACGCAGGGATTAGTGGGTCAAAGAATAGAGTCTTCCCAGGACAACAAAAGTAGATGTTCTTAAATGCTCTCTCAGGCGGTGATGATCTGACCTGCTTAAGCCTGAGCAAGAGTGGACGTTCTCTAAGCTTTGGGATTCACTTTCCCAGGTTGAGTCAGTTGTGGCCTTAACATTTAAAAGTATAGTTCCTGACCTCCTGGTCCTTGTGAATTGGATCGATTTGATGGTAGAAATCTCTCTGCTGCCATGTGCTTTTTAATTTTTTTTTTTAAATAATCGGGGTCATGTGACATCAGAAGGAATGCAGTGGGATTAGTGGAGCACATGGACGTTTTGAATGAAAGATATTCTGAAGGTTAAATGTAGTCATTAGCACAGCAGAAAATCTAGATGAAAGGGGTTGTGGCTCGTTTGGTGTTGACCCAGTGACTGATGGCTTTACTATCAAGTGCTGAGCCGTCAATGAGATCAACTGTCACTGTCAGATAACCCGTGGTTAAGATTAAGGTGGAGTGAGTGGTTTGATGTTTAACATTTTCTGTAAGCACATTAAAGGATACCTCAATGTCTGTAGAGTAGTGCTAACACAAACGATTTTTTGAATGGTTGACTAAAAACAGATTATTCTTTTGGATTAGTCGACTAAAAACTATGTATATATATAGCATTACCTGTTTTAATGCTAGTGTGTGTGCTGTAAGCTGAATTTGAACCCTGAAGATGCTAGTTCTGATAACTTAAGATGCTGAAATTGATAGCTAAAAACACTGAAGCTAATAGCTGAAAATGCTGAAGCTGATAGCCATCTAAAATATGAGTTAAATGCAAAATTAGTCTAAAAAACTGAAACAAGCCTAAATTAGCCAAAACAGCTTGCATGCAGCTGAAATTTTAGCTAAACTCAAATATGGTCTAAAAAACAAGAAAAGCGTAAGTTTACTTAAACAGCTAGCATGGTGCTAAAATGTTGGCTAAACTCCAAAATAGCCTAAAAAACTGAAAAAAATTCCAAAATAACTAGCATGTAGCTGAAATATTAACTAAACTTAAATATAACCTAAAAAAACTGAAAAAATGCTAAACTAGCCAAAATAGCTATCATAAAACTAAAATATTGGCTAAACTCCAAAATAGCCTAAAAAAAGAAAAAAATGCTAACTTAGCCAAAATAGCTAGTGTGTAGCTGAAATATTAGCTTGACTCTAAAATAACCTAAAAATGCCTAATAAATGCCAAAGTAGTCCAAAAAGCTAACAGAATGCCATTATGACTTTCAACTTTATTACACTCCGACTCCATATAATTTAAAGTCTACTATTAAATTAGTTTTTGACTATTTTAATAGTCAACTAATCGTAGCAGCCCTACTGTAGAGAGGATTTTGACCCAATTGTCATCTCATATTTTGAGGTATGATCTGATTTTATCTTTTTTTCTTTTATAGGTTTTCTCCTCCTACTCCGGCTGTAACTCCTAAGACGGTTCCAGAAGGACCTTAACGTTCACCTCAGGAGCCCTCCAAATCATTCACATTGGGCGTCTACCACCCTTCAGTCTTGCAGGGGGTTAACCCCCGCCCCCATCACGGGAATCCCAGAGATGTTGTGATTTACACTCCTGCTCCCACTCCACAACCGTCGAATGACAAGTGTGCATCCGAGGGTGGGGCTTGCCTCAGTCTCTCACAATTGGTTGCTGGATGGAATTAAGGTGAATGGAACACATGCCCAAGGAGCAGGACTCTAACCCATCAGAGGGCGAAGAAAAACAGTGAGTTTTTACAAGTTTATATCTAAATGTTCCTGCCTTGTGACATCCTGCATTTATTTTAGAGCGGGGTATCAAACTTCAAATGCTACACCAACTTGTTGGTGATTGACTGTAAAGTAAGGATGTCAGAAACTCAAGGGGAAAGTTTTTCCAAAGAAGTATAACTGTCTGCATGTTTGTTGTACATCATAAAAGACTAAAGGAATCCGATGTGCAGCTCTATGCTATCTGACAAGAAGCCAGCAGAGTGAAAGGCAGCTTATTGGCAAAAAGGTTTCCTGCTGCGTTTGAGTTTTATGGTTGGTACTGCATTACATTGAGCCTGTCTCCATACGGAGGAAAGTGCACTCTGAGGAATGCAGGATTTATAGTCAAGCAAGCTAAAGCCAACAAACTTGACTGAAGTAAAACTAACATTTTGTACATAAGCATTATAAATTAAACTAAAGTGGGGCGTCTGTGGTGCCAGGGTAGAGCGGTCGACCTCTGATTGAAAGATTGCAGGTTCGTTTCCCACCCAGCCGGGCCATGTGTTGAAGTGCCTTTGAGAAAGACTTGGAACCCTACATTGCTCCTGGTGGTTATAGGTTGGAGCCAGTGTTTGACATCAGTGTGTGAATGTGTCAACTGCATCTGTAAAGCACTTTGGGCCTTCTAAAGGTGTGTTCACACCAGACGCGATTCGTGCGGGTGAGGCGGACAGTTTCAATGTTAAGTCAATGGAACAGACGCAACATGAGGTGATCTGAAGTCCAATTTGAGCAATGGACGCGGCATGAAGGTCTGTCAGCAGCTCGTTTTGAGCGACAAGGCGCGAGTCGGGACAAATTTAAATATTTGAAGTTTGACAGGTTGCTGTGTCGCATCTACCAATCAGGAACTCTGCTTTGGACACGTGGCGTTTTCAGTGACTTGATCAGCAGGTAGAATATTAATCCAACGCAAACATTTTTTTTTTCCTGAACTTTATCTTTTTCCTTAACCCGCTGGAGCTGCGTGATTCCAGAGCTTATCCGTCAACTTTGGGGCAAAGGCGAGATACACTCTGGACGGATTTCGCCCCCGCGGCAGAGCTCACTCGCTCGATATTCCGACAGACAGAGAGCCGCTGCGGAGTGCGGAGGCTGCCGGCTCAGGCCTCATTGAGTCATTAAAAAAAAGGAAAAAGGTCTCCTAATTTTATTTTTTCCGCCTAAGGCTAATACGTGACAGTGAACCTTCAAGCTCGGTCACAAAAACACAGCGGAATTGGCTGTCATTCAGACACAGCCCCCTGTACCGAGAAAATCTTTAAATAATAATCTTTTAAACCCAAACATGGAGACATGATTACGATGTTTATGAAGAACTCTTCACAATAAATTAACCTTATTTCTCAATATTCTAAGTGAGATATCCACAGACACCGTTCCATATAGAGATCATCCTAAAAACATTAGCTGGTAGCTCCTCCCACATGTGGCCGTGGCGTCAACCTCTGTTACACAAGCTTTTTGACTTTCAATGAGCAGTCACAGCTATGGCTAGACAAAGACTGTCTATTGCCAAACCTGTACAATGTCCATGCACATTTTCCTATGGGCATGCTGCGGGCAACAGGTTGTAGCAAACACATATACATGAACAAAAGTAGATACCCAGCAAGTAGGTGAGATGCAGGTGTGTAGTACAGTGTCATACCCCCCTTCCCAAATTCTTCATACTGCCCCTAAGAGCTGGTCGGGTGAAAAGTACATTCTCCTTGCATGCTTTGTACAGATTTTGCTATTTATCCCCTACAAACAGCCTTATCTAGTCGTAAGGGCAGCTGTTACTAAAGCCTTACTAACGTCTTTTCCAGGGGCCACCAACCCTGTTCCTCGAGGGCTACCGCCCTGCTTGTTTTTCAACTAACCCTTCTCCAATAGATGCTGATTGGCTGGATTGAATCAGCCCAGTTTCTGATTGATTGCACACACACCTGATCCAGGTGAGCAGTTTTTACTGAGGCAGGATTTGCTGCCAAACAAGTTCAGCAGTAGCCCTCGAGGAACAGGGTTGGTGACCCCTGGAATAGAGTGTTGCATAAGGCCATGGTACGACAATACAACCTGTGCGTCATAAGTGTGTGCAACTTACATTAATCTTAGAAATACTTCATAATAGACTTACCACACAAACAACAACTGTATGTTCTAATTTCCAACGAGCCTCAAGGGAACAGCAAGACATACCGCCTTAAACCAGCTGCTACTCTCTACGTTCCTCCATAGGCCTGGATAACCCCCAAATGGGCAGCCCCCGTATGGGTCAACCTCATATAATAATTTAACAATAGCTTTACATTGAGGTTCACAGGTTCCGGAGCTCAGGATTGAGAGCAAGCAATCAGGATATTAAACACTTTTAAACAGTACTTTGGTTTCCTTCTCTGTTGTTGGAGAAAAACTTTATTTTTGTCATAGCAAGCTCTCTGAGCTCTGTTTTACATCATCGACCATTCACCAGACAAGCTAAACAACACTTTCCTCTACTTTCTTTTTCTCCTCTATAAATTGGAAGCAGAGCCAGTCCGACCGGCCTGAACACAAGCAAACACAGAGCTGTTTAAGCCCCTTCTCATTAATGAAAACATAATATTAGTGGAATGGAGCCATTCTCAAAGACAGGAAGGTAAAAGGTCTGTGTACCAATGAGACGTCCGCATAACAATAAGGCTTATCTGTCAATATCAGCCTGCTTTAGCATGAGACTGGGTTTTGTAATAAAAAAAAACAGTGGGGGACATTATTTCCCTGAAATTATACAGTTGAAAGATTAGGTTATTGCTGTGTGTCTGGGAATACTTCGAGTTGTCAGCCCGGATCATGATCGTCCATTTTTAAGACGGTGCGTGAGAGCAAGAACTTAAGGAGAAACATGTGCAGAGATTATGTAAGCTTCCATCGGATGGGGTCGTGTTTCTGTTTAATCTTTCCTCGTCATGCTTATAAGGAGCTCAGCAATTAAATGCTGCAGAAAGTATTTAGCTGCAAGTTTATTGTTGTTGCAACAGGATGTCAAAAGAAAAGAAATCTTCTTTTTGCTTTTTGTAACAAAAGATGGGATTACATGCAATGTTGGACACACAAGACAATCACTTTATTAAACATACCTTTTTTTAGGTTTAATTTGATTCTGTCTTATGAAAATATCAAAATAACTCAATGTTTTAGTCTTGCAGAGGCCAAATGCCCCTGCTGTAATGCAGTATCACATTTCCCTGCATACATTCCTCAGCTAACATGGACACCTGTCTGTGGATTTAAAGCTTTCCATCTGGGAGGACAGTTGGTGTCATGCACATATGAGTCAATACTTCATATTTTTGCCCTTCATTTGACATGTTCAGAGTAACGTAGGCCAATTTTTTTCATTTTTTGTTGTTCTTTTTTTGTGTGGCGTGGTTCAGTTTAGGTGAACTTTATAAATTAATGTGAACAAAAGTCTAAGTGGTCCTCTGAAGGTTCTCATTTGTCCAGGTCATGTTAGTTCAGTAGTCTGTTCTCCAGGCCAACTGGGCTTTAAGACCCGCGACTCCAATCATTTTTTCTTACATTTTCAAAGCGTTCTCAGTGGTATTTTATTTATGATTATGCTGTTTTTAGCAAAAAAAATCAAGAAGCCTGTTGTTTTCTGGGACATAGTTTCTGTAGAGCGGCAGAAATTCAGTAGAAATTCATCTCTGAGTTAATTGTGTGTGGTACCATTAGCATGGAGTTTTGATAGTCTAAGATAGGGGTGTCAAACATAAGGCCTGATGGCTTTATCCAGCCCAGTCATGAAAAGAAAAAAATGTAAGGATTTGGGGGGGGGGGGTTGGAAAGCAAGTTTCTAGCTCATTTCTGTGGTGAGTTCTGGTTATTTGAAGAAATGACCGCAATGTGCAATTCTGCCACTAGGGGAAGCGGAGGAAAAAAAATACCGGTTTAACAAGAAATCAAGAAATTAACAGCATATCTTTGCATGTCTGGGTAAGATGCAGTTAGGTTCTCTCACTATTATGTTACTGGTCCGGCCCACTTGTGATCAGGCGTGTTGAATGTGACCTCTCAACCAAAATGAGTTTGCCACCCCTGGTATAAAAGACCTGACCATAGTATCCCCTCCCCCTCACGTTCCAAATAGGAAGTTCCCGCTGTTCTCAGAAAGCCAAAATTCCATAGACTTCTATTGAGAATTTAGCGGCTATAACTCAGTCATCTTTGTTAGAATAACCTTGCTATTTGTTATTTTTCATGTTTTTTTTCTTTATTTCAAGTTATTCAAGTTATAAAGTGGCCAATCAGATTGCTTAGTAAAAGCATGTGCTGCCCCCTCGTCCCCACCTGGAATGTTTGAAACGTTTGATTGACAAATTCTCCAAAACTCGCTTTTAGTGGAAGAGGTGTGGCTTTCCAACAAACTCACTCCTGATGAGCGAGAGTGTTTGCCATGCTGACTTAGACTGACTTGAACTAATCACTGTTTTCTAACCTCATCTGGTTCCAACATGGCGACGTCATGAACTGAGTTCTTTTCATGTGAATCAGAGGTAATGTATTTTCTACAGGTGACATCACAGGCGCTTTGTCCATCTCTGTATACTAGGGGTGTAACGATTTACCAATTAATTGATGAACCAGTTTCTATTCCTAAGATCCAAGCAGAGCAACCTGTCTGAGGCAGAATCAAATTCACTTAAACCAATTGAAAAAACATTTTGAAATAAGATAAACCATACAATGAGGTAGAATGTTCTAATATTATTATTTTGATGTGGAATAACAAATATTGGGCTGAACTTTATCAAACTAAAATATCAAAGAATTCGCCATTAATTAGTGTTTACCTGTTTGTTTGTAAACATATTTAATTTACACTTGATTATCTTGTAATGAAGCTGGAAAACTTTACCATCATTGTTCAGTACGAGGTATCGATCTTAGGTCAGTGAATTTAATCAAATCTGATTGATCAAACCATCCCAAATCAAAAATGAATCGAATCGGCAACCACATATGTCGAATCAAATTTTTGTTCAAATGAATTGTTATACTGTCATTGGTGTGGAGCAACCCCACCCCCCTTCCCATCACCCATAACTGAGCTCCTTCTGTTTACACACTTACAGCCTCTCACAACTCCAACCCAACATTACAAACAACATTGCAACAAAAATGGCGAGCAATGTTTGAGATATCCAGTCGTACAGTTTTGACCCTGATACCAAAAAACAGAGACGTACGTGGATCTACGTACTAGATCTAGAGCCTAAGGACCACCCAGTGTATTTTCTACCAGCAAATACAACCTTTTTAAAACAGCATTTTTGAGAAATACTCAGAAATGCAATTTCTTAATTTGTTCTTTGTGTTTGTCCATCCTCAGAAAAACACTACAAGGACATGTTAAAAGCACTATTTTCATTGAAGAGAGTCTTAAAAGCCTGTATTTTTTCCACTCTTTTGTTTTTAAGAGTTTCTCTATTCAGGGTTAGTAAAACTGTACTCAAATTCATTTTCAAATGGAAGGAAATATTCCACTATCTCTTGAAGCAAACCTTTTTAATCTTTATACTGAGCCTCTGTTAACGCCTAATGTTAAACATTTACCGGCATGTTGGATTTGTTTTGCCGTTGATGTCTTCCTCAGCAGATTTACGATGCGTCGCATTGAAAAATCAAAGACTTGTGTGTTTTCCATGATCTATGGGATGCTTGCTTTCCTATTCTGCACACTGAAGATCACAGCTCTCACTGGTTTGTTGGCTTTAGTGCTCACCTAAGTCACATATTCACCACTGCAGTGTTTGTCTTTACAAGCCCTGAGAAAAAGTGTCATTGTTTCCATCCCATGCTGTCAGAGAACAACTGGAATCTGTTTGTGTATGAAGATTGCTGAAGTCATGCATAATTCACCCACATTCAGAACTCTTCGACAATACTTGTCACAGAAAGGGAAAACACTTTCTCTGCCTTCTTTTTCTGTCCTTGTCCGCCACCACTCCATCCATGTCTGTCTATTGATCGTTGTCGTTTCCCCCCTGCTATGTTGTTACTCCACAACTGGAAGCCGTGTAGAGATTCAGTCTTTCTATTCCTCAAAGACTGAGGATCTCCCATCATGTCAGCTCTTAGGGCTTCATCATTGACTGCTTTGTCTGTTACATTAATGATGCTTGTTTGTTTGCAGGCTTTACAAATGATTTCAAGCCAAAATGATGTTTAAAAGCTGTTTAAAACCAGTTTTCAAATGTAGATTTCAGAATAAAATGGTCTTTGGTTTGATTGATTGATTGTCTAATGCTGAGAATTTGGCATGTATTTGTCAATCTAAAAGGTCTCAGTTTAACCCATTTTGATTTAAAGTTAAAAAAAAAAAAAGTCTGATTCAAAATGTTACCTAATAATTTCTTCAACTTCAAGTTTGTCTACAGAGGGAAAAATATTTATGACGTAAATTTGTGAAAAATGTTGTTTCTGTTTGACTTGCACCTAGTAGTTTGCCGATCTGGCCCCAGTTACTCTTGTGTTCAGGTGCCTTCTAACCAGAAATCAGGTGTTGCCTCATAGTCATAAAGCATTTACATGAACGCTAATTTCACAACCCTTGACTAATGTGTTAGTGGAGCGCTATTTGCAGCTGGGGGGAAGGTGTGGTGGTATACCTGTCAGCACACTTGAACTGATCACACTTTGTTCTTAGGACGTTCCCTGCCAGGAATGGTATTTGAAGCAGCCATTACATATCTCAGCAACAAAACTAAACAAAAATAAACAGGTAAAAACCCAGTTGGTGATAGATGTTTATATAACGTTCTAAATCAAAAGTATTCCTGGAGAAGATCAGTTAAAGACTTAAGCTGTTGCATAATTGCCTGTCAGAATATAACAAAAACGAAAGATGTCGCCACCTGGCTGCAGAAACCATTTCTACAGTAATTTGTTTTTGAGTTTTTTGTAGTTGAAGTGACTGCTGATCACGTTCTGCTTTAAAACTGACTGCATTCCAAAGACAAGCTGCAAGAACATCACGTTCAGCTAGACCTCAACTGATTCTTCTGGCAGCATTTAAAGGACTAAAGTTAAGCTGTGGTTGAATTTACCTCATTAGTTTACAAAAGTCACTTAAAAAAACAAATTCTTTTAAATCTATTACTTTTGTTTAGTCAGAAAAAGTTAAACATTAAGGAGCTTTCTGAGTTTCCTGTTGTATGTTTATAGTCTACAGCTGTGCATCCAGGCAGTGGGAGTTGTCTTGCTTACTCTCAATGGCATACTATATCTCCCTGTGGGTAACACTGTAATTTAGAGACTGGCGTGACACAACAGGGAACAAAGTGTCCATTAGCTTTGTATGTCTTGGCTGGGACAGACTGAGCTGTAGAGCTGCAGCATATTGGCACAACAAAAGACAACTGTGGCAACTCTAAATGCAGCACCAGGGGCAACAATCAGACACTGTCATGGGTATAATTCCCTAGACTGTTCCGTGGGTCCATGTCATGTTGTGTTTGTAAGGAGCATGAGCTACAAAGCTGCTCCCTGGTCTTTAGCTCCACTCACTCACCGAAAACAAGACGTAACAAACTTCGAAAACAGGACCGTTATGGTGTCTTTAGCTAAATACGCCTTTAGCTTTGAAAAATCAACAATTTAGTCATAGCCATTTAAACAAATGGTTATTTATCTATTTAGAAAAGTAAAATAATTAAGTAAGTTTTTTTTGTTTTTTATTGTAACTTTTAATAATTTTTCTTGGCTCCTCTAACGTTTTCGGAAATTACAGTTTGTCCCTCTCTTAGGGTCTGTTCACAGCACACCATCCACCTAGAGTAAATCTGGCCTCAAATACATTATGTTTGGTTGATAATTTAATCACGGAACGCTTGGTCCACTTAAAGGGTAACCAAACGGGGAAGTTGGAGGCTAACTCCACCCTCAGCCGTAATGTGAAAACCCAGTCAGAGGGAAAACAGGACCGTTGTCATTACTGGAGCTGCAGATCTGAAATGACGTGGTACTTAAATTGTTTGACCAATCACGGAATTCAATTGTACTACCTCGTTTCAGCCTGTAGGGCTCAGCACACAGATGGTTAAACAAGTTTATTTTAATTTGTCAAAATTTGGCAATGACTAATAGATAGCACTTTTAAAGCCCCATTTATAGAGGTCAACAGCCAAAAAAAGTTGATTTGGGGTTTGGTTACCCTTTAAAGAGGTGCTCAAAGGCACCATTCTCTTGACCCAAGAACAAACCAGTTGTACCATAAACAGATAACTCGACAGAGAATGTCATGATGTCAACATTACATCGTGACTAATGTCCACTATATATTGGTCCTATACAGGCACAGCATAAACTATGAAACCTTTGGAATCGTGACAAAACTTAAAAAACTAGGGGTATAAAAGATATTAGCCGGTTATTGGAAAATAACCGGGCAGTGGGAGTAAAAGCAGTATCGGTTAGGGATGTAAAAAATAGATGCGTATCAAAAATTGATCAAACAACTACAGCGTTGTTTGAAAATCACAGATATGAACAAGATTAGGGCTGGGAATCGATTATAATTTCCAGAAGGATTTTGATTCGATTCACAAGAGCCTGGATCAATTTGTTTCTGATTTTATTTATTTTTTATTCTTTCAATTTTCTCAATTCAATAAAATTTTGAGTTTACACATTTATACACATTTGTTTAGAAATACATTAATAATCTACTATATGTTTTGAATATATTTATATCAATCTGATCCAGTTCACATACTGTAAAATGTATCAGTGAAATGATGAGATTTTTAAATAAAATACAGAGTTACATAGATTATCTAAAGGGGAAGTTCTAACTAAAATGTTCACATCATTAACATTGTAAACAGAGTTCTGCTTCTCCAGGAGAGCGTTTCAGTTTGGCCACTAGGTGGTGATCGCCCTATAGAAGTACACTTTATTCAAGAAGAAGAAGAAAGTATAAGCAAAAAATGGTGTTTTAAAACACAAAAAGTTACTTTAGAAAAAAATTTCCTTGAAGAGTTTGGAAATTCATGCCTGTGAGTTTATAAAGATGTTCATTTAGTCAGCAATGTATGTTTAGGTCGACAAAGCGTTAGCATTAGCCGTTCTATGGGAAATTCCATTAAACGTTAGCATCAAGTTAGCAGACTTTAGCTTTATGTTCTAAATATATTTATATTATTATGAATTGATTATTGATCTGCTTAATAAATCGATTAATTAATTTTAACAGCAAGCCCTAAACAAGATTGTAGGTTAAATGGTATAACATCAATCAAAAAGTAAATAA
>NC_050530.1:18153795-18160024 GCF_002922805.2 Oryzias melastigma | reverse complement strand
GTGCATGACCCGATTAGTCGACTAATCGGAAAAAATAATCGGTGATTAGTCGACTATTAAAATAATCGTTTGTGGCAGCCCTACTTCCAAGTCTATACCTGAATACTTTTCTCTGTCAAATGTCATGCATTATTATTTATAGCTTTAAATGCCATATGAATAAGAAATATTTAGATTTCAGCGTTTTTGGTAAAAGAATGGGACTGTCGCCAAAACGTAAGTTGTGTATCGATTCGTGGACCATGTCTCGAGATGCGTATCGAATCTCGTGAGAGGGAAAGATATTAAATTAAAAACATAACAATATAGGAGTCTATCTGATCTGGAACCAGAATAAATAGACTATAAGTGTTTAGAGTCACATGATTGTAACGTAGATGTGCTGCATTACTGAATACCATCACCTACTGTATAAAGGTACACAGTAACTGAGCCGGGCAGGAATAGTCTGTGTATTTTGAATGTAGCCAAGGACAGCGAGCATTCAACCCTATTGGTTTTCTGGCATGGTTCAGTACCGATGGAGTTCTTTGTGTTGACACTAAAACCGTAAGCACTCCTCATCATCTACCTAACAACCCACCATCACTATATGACCCATTCCAATCTCAAGAAGAGTATCTGGCTTTGCTGTGTTTACTGGATGTTACTATTTAGGAAGAAGCCAACTGCATCCAAGTATGCTAGCTGGCTAAAGTTAGTACAAGCGACAAAGACATCAGGTTGCATGAGGAGAAACAAAGAGGCATGCCAGCTACAACCGCAGCTCTGCTATGCATACTTTACATTCCCATCATGTCCTCTTGTGAGTTTTGCAGAAGAGGTTCAAACTAGCACGACCCTTGGATGGTCTGTCTGCATTCACACTGCAGAGAACCACACAAGTGAACCCTTGTTCTTCTCTGTTGAACTAGAGTTCAGTATTTGGTCAGCACCGGGGTCAGATGGGCTTTACACCTGCCCAATCAAAGAGAGCAATTAGAAGCAACAATGTGTGATGCAGGACTAACAGCCTGAGTGTGAAAGAGTTTGTTTGTGTCATCTCGGGGAAGAGGTCAGCTGGGGTTAGCCTAGCAGATTATAGTCAATTAGGCAAAAAAAAGTTTTAATTTATTTAGTTTCAACAGGTTTTAGTTTGAAGGTGAAATCACAACAAAAGCACCTAATAAAAATGAAAAAACAAAATAAAACTCCTTTAGTGTTTGCTGCTTCTTGCACTGGGCTGCCATGGGAACTGACACCCTTATTTACAGGCAGAGCGAGGTTTGGTGTTTTGTCCACACCGGCGTTTAGATGAGCTGTCGCAAATGCCCAAATGAAGGAGACCGTCCAAGGAAATAAATTCTGCTCTGGACATAACGGCTCTGGATTTTTCCACATAAGTGAGTCTGTTGTTGGGAAGTGTGTGTCCTGCACTGAGTCAAACCACAGGAATCGATTTGATGCTCTTAATGTTGCTTCCATAAAGTGTGTGCTGCAGGCAGTCGAGTGTGTGGGGAGTCTCAGTGTGCTGCACCTTGACAGGTTTTAGGCAGCGAAAGAGCTGCAAGCTGTGCCTGTGTGGCCTCTAATTCACTGAATTATGCATGATTCTGTAATTATTTTATTTTAAATTAAGACATTTTAGACCCTTTTTTCCAAAAAGAGTGCAAATTAATTAGTCAGAATAGTAAATTGCTCCCTTGAATGCTTGTCAGAAGTTTAAATCCATTCATTTTTTCCCCCCGTGGGACCTATTTAAATTG
Source organism: Oryzias melastigma (assembly GCF_002922805.2). NCBI lineage: Eukaryota > Metazoa > Chordata > Actinopteri > Beloniformes > Adrianichthyidae > Oryzias > Oryzias melastigma. The sequence goes on along the minus strand of NC_050530.1, from coordinate 18,158,279 downwards.
AACTTTAATAAAAGAAATATTTGGTAGTATCGGTTTCCCAGAGTTGTCGTCAGTGCTGAGACTTTATCTGTTTACTTTGCGAGCTTTCTGCAGCGGCGCTGTTTCTGGAGTGACAGAGAGCTGCAGAAAGCATATCTGTTTGCTCACATTTCCATCTCCAGCAACATGCTGTCACATCGGACGACGGCGCTGTCACAGAGCTGACATTCCGACGGCTGTTGCCTCCAGCTGTGGGGATATGGAGGCTGTTTAGCAGCAGGGAAAGATGCTGCGCTCCAAGTCTGAGTCGATGAGAGCTCAACTCTGTCTGTCTACTTTCACCTACTACAGGAAATAAGAAGTTTAATTCGAGTATTATTTTTGTCCCGCATTCAAAGATTACAACTTTATTTCAGTTTATTTGTTTTGGTTCAAGCCACTAGATAAATCAAGCAGCAGCTCTGCAGGCTGTTTAAAGGCTTAATTTAATGCTCTGTTAATCCATCCAATGTGTTCCAAGAGGAATAAAGTGAACTATAATTGCAAACAAGACTATGTTGTAATTAAAGGCAAGGTAACAAGTGAAGGACAATTTAAGATGGCGTTAAGGTCCAATTTTAGAAGCTTAGGAGCTTGTGAACACAAAAAGTAATTAAATTGTAAGTTTCCCTGAGGAATGCTGTCTGCTGGTGTGAAGTGCTGGAACCGACTTTGATGCGAGGAGAAGGCCAAACCTCCGTGTTGTTTAGAAGCAGAGACAGGTGTCACATTCGAGATGGATAACGTTTGTTTTGCTGGTTTTCAACGAACATTTTTCTGCCGAGGTTGTTATAGAAACATTGGAAAAACATGTGTTCGCGCTCCAGGCATTGTGATAATGGTCCATATTTTGTCAAGAAAAAAAAAATCGCAGTTGTAGGAAGTTCTATGGAAGGCAGTTTGGATCAAAATTCGGGGGAAAAAAAGGAAACTTTGAAAAGGGAAAGGCAGAAGCAAACATGTATTTATTGAATTCAGTTTTTGACTTTTCTTTTGTAATTTTATAAAAGGTGATTGGATTGATTTTTTGACTTTTTTGCAATGTTTTACATACTTGAAATAAATGTTCAAGATAAAAAAAAAGAAAACTGCTTTCTGTGGCTTAAGAACCTATTTTTAAAGATATAAAATGTTCTCGTTAGTTCAGATGTTTAAATTTAAAGTCACATTTGACAACTTTCAAAGACTGAGTGCCCACACAAACTTACTCTGTCGGTTGTTTAATGCTCACCAGGAGCATTGAACAAAAAAATATGCATGAACATTTTTACACTCCCGGCTCACCAGGCAGTCTACTTTCTTAAAATTGTGTGCGTGCCACCTGCATGCTCCGTACATGTTTTCCCATTTTTTACCCACAAACATCCACCTGTATGGGGAAGTTGTGAATAAGGCTTTAGAAAAACTAGGTTTGGGGTTTAATCAACATGTAAGTATTAGAGCCATTTTACAAGCAAAAAAACATTATTTTAATTGCGACTTTAAAGTTGCAAATTTATAGTACTTTAAGAGGTAAATTTATGACTTTATAAGTCGTAAATCTATGACTTTAAAAAGTAAATTTGCAAGAAAAAGTCATAAATTTATGAGGAAAAAACACCAAAGTCTGTTTATTGGAGTCGGGTTTGAAGATGAAAGACATGGAACATTTTGTGATGCTTTATTCCCACATAGGTTTCAAAAACAAAGAAATTCTGAACTTTTGCCGACTCAAAATCAAATTTTTATTAGTGTAGCCACCATTCCAGGGTTTTCATATGTATAAGAAAATGCTCAAAGACTTACGTTTGCAGGACCATCACTTTATTCTAACCTCATCATTCACGTCCGTTTGTCACCTTACGTCATGTAACTGTCATGCACACAGAGAACATTAAAAGGGGTATGAAAAATGTAAGAAATGTCCCGTTTCAACACAAAACAACAAAGAAAACAGTCTGTTAAATTGAAATGGAAGAAAGTTTTAATCCATTTACCGCACAACCTTTAGTCAGCTTCAGTTTCAAACCTTTGATTTAATTAAGCAGTTCAGCAGCAAAAGAGTAACTTCTCTTTTAACAGAACTCTCAAGATCATGACTTTACATAAGGGAAACATTAATTCATGATTTTTTTTTTTTAGATTAAAAACATTTTTTATTCATTTTTTATACATTGTGACTCCTTTTAGCTACAGCAACCAGGAAAAATAAACCAATGTTGTCTTTAGTCTTAGAACTGTTCAATATTTCTTCACCAAGTGTATTTTTAGTTGAGATTTATACATGCAAAAAGTTGAAAGACTTCTTTTTGTTTTGCTTTGTTGGATTGTGAATTAAAATATGTATCCCTGCAGTCTGAGTTAGAAAACAAGCTGTTCATGTTTAATATATTGATATTTAAGTGCAGTGTTGATTTAGCTATCTGATATTGAACATTTGTTTCATTTCAGTGAATGTAGAAGAAGTCAAAGTGAGTGTGTTTCTTTGCACGATATAGTAATTTGCAGGCAGCGGAGGATTAATAACCTTCCTGGGTTTTGTTTTTACCACAGAGCAGTTCCTGTGCCACCTCCGTTTCCTCTGTTCACTTTTTCTGTCGTGTAGAAGATCTCTTCTTTAAAAGCTCTGCTGATATGGATGTTGTTCCGCTATTGTCATGGATCCCAACCTAAGATAGGTAAAATCATGTTTCTTCAGAGTGTCTCGTGTGTATGAAGAGCTCTGGCAGCAAAGGTGGTTTCTTTGGAAGTTGAAGAATTTCAATCGTCATACATGTGTTTTGTATCCAACCAAAGCTCTCTGTTTCTGTTTTGGGAAACCGTATGACCCTCTCCTGCAGCTGGTCCTTTGGGAGAGTCAAGTAGAGCTTAATCTCTGAGACCTAAACACATCCAACCCTAACAAGCACCACTCGTGGGGCCTTCCCCCATCCTCCACCTCCCCTGCCTTCTGCTCCATTTCCCATCTATCCGGGGTCCCTCCTGAGCAGCACTGTCCCGTCATACCTGGCCGACGTCTTTGTGGTTCAGCTGAGGCTCTCCGTACATTCATATCACAGACAGGAATATCTGCTGATGTCCAGCCTGTTCAATCTTGATTTTTTTCTTGCGTGATTTGAAATTGTAAATTGTCTGCAAAACCATTAAAATGTTGAGCTATATTCAAACGAATTAAAAAGAAATACAATCTAAGATTGTGTTCGTCTTATGGTACCAAATCCGGCTCTTATTTTTATTTTTTCAATTAAAGTACCAGATGCTCAACCTAAAAAGGATCCATGAAGAAGTATCCGGAAAGCCGATGACTAGCCGCTGCTCGAATGTTAAAGATATCTTTCCTGTTTAATCCTGTATTTACGTAGGTTCTAACTTTGTTTTAAACGGCTCCGTCAAAAGCCCCGTTTCCATACATTCTTTGGAGAACGCTCTGCGTTCGACCACTCCGAGGGCTCCATAACGAAATCCCACTCATCTGTTCATCTAAACATGGAGATCATTTCACTGATGAGTTAATTGGAGGCCATGTGGAGTTGAGTTTCTTGCCCAAGGACACTGTTGACTGGGGGAGGAGAGAGCTGATTGGCGGAGAACTACCCTGTCCTGAACCGTCCAATCAAATCAAGAGTTTCGCCCGTTACACCTGGAGTTCATAAACGCTCTTGTTGCTTTTATTTTGAAGTCATCATGACCGAATGCTGTGTGGAGTTTCCTGGTCTGGCATTTACGAGAGAATTTGTTTGTGAAAGTTTTTGATGAAAAGTTAGACAGCAGGAAGACAAAAAAAAAGAGGAACCTTCAGGTTCTGAGATGATTACTGCGGTTTTACGCCGGGCTGAGGACCAGACCACCTCCAGATGTAATCAGGCTGATGCAATTTGAAATATCGTAATAAAAAAATTCTGGACTCACTTAAAGGTTGTTTTGATTTCATGTTTAATCTGGGAGATGGACAGAGTTTTTGGAAAAAGGTCAGAAGTTACTCGTAAACAGCTTTTGAGGAAAAAACATGACCAAAAAAAACTGAAACAAAGAAAGAACCTTTGTGCATTTTGGATTGAAAAAAATCTGTGAAAAACCTTTTTTCCTTGTAGCTTTTACCCTTTGTCATGCATGGTTTGATAAAATATGCTTAACTTCTTCTGTGGTTTTGATATGCTTGCATATATGCTTGAATGAGAAGCATAACACATATTAGGAGTTTTTGTCAACTTGATAAACTGAATTGATGTATTTCCTTTCCTTGCTTTCACTCTGTGATACATTTGAATTTTGACTGGACAGGGAATAGGGACAATTCTCAGGTAAAAACCAAATCATATGTTACATCACTGAACCAAATTGTGGTTGCTGCATCGTTTCCATGCATTTATGTTGAAACCGTTGTGTTAAATTAGAAGAATTTATTCAGAGTTTTATTACATCACACCGGGGTTATTATAAAGCCAACAAAAAGGTTTTTCTTCTTTTTTTTTTTTTTTTTTTTTTTT
>NC_050530.1:18151879-18153729 GCF_002922805.2 Oryzias melastigma | reverse complement strand
TGTGCCAAAGCAAAATTTTGTCCCCAGAAACCAAGGTTTTAACTGAATTTAGATGAAAATGAATTGTTGGATCCCTGGTGGGAAATGACAAAAATAATCTCTGTATTTGATCTGCTTTACTCTCACATTAAGTGGACTATGTTGTTGGTTTTGTAGTTGCTCATTTTGGTCAGTTTTTATCCAATTATTCTACGCTGAAAAGCTCAGTTATCTCCTCACTACAACATATTAACACATTTTCCAAACCTGTCCATTAAACAAACATATTCACATTTCCCTTTCAAGCTGTTCTTTTTCTATTTTAAATGCAATGTTTCCCATTATATTTTTTCTTCTGTTAACCATAGTTAGTCTTTGTGCACATTGTAGTGAGCCACACCAGGATTCACTTGCAACTAAGCATAGGAGCGGAGTGTCAGAGGATGCTAACTCCATTCTAATGGCATTAACGCACATTAATGCACATTGCACTAAAGTATAAAAATACAAATTCTTTTCATCGTTATTCATAATCTAGAGCTAAATTATTTATGTATAAATGTCAAATTTCTGAAATCTTTCTGCAAGGATTACCTGTAACACCCAGTTTTTAAAACATCATGTTGTCAAACATTTCCAGGCACTGTGAGCTCATTCTTTGTCTTTTCTCTCCTCTCAAAGGTGGCTCAATGGCCCTAAAAGGAAGAGGAAGAACAGCCAATGTTCAGTGAAGAGTATGACTGGTAAGTACATGAAAGAGAGAATTTCACATCCGTCCCACCTGAATTGCGACTGAAGTCTGAATTTTTGAAGCTTGACAAAGGTGCACCGTTGCTCTTTGTTAGTGGGTGATCTTTCATTGCTCTTGCAGCTTTTTTACTTCAGGTCTCTTGTGGATTTACTTTTCATTGTAGTTTTAGATGTTTCTTTATTTGTTTAGAAAAACATTTTGTCACAGTTACTGCAAACATTGCTGCATTGTTCACATTACGTTTTAAAATAGCTGTATTTTCCTAGAGGACAACAGCAGGGCCCCAAGATGGTGCCAGAGCATCGTTAGCCGGAAGTCCTCAACTGAAGATTAAACTAAGTTCACGCTCTTCCTCTTGAAAAACACTGGAACTGGGTTGAGGTTAGAGTAAGGATTACGATTAGGAATCTTCTAGTAAAGATACGTAAATTTAGCTTCTGGCTGCAGTTGCGACATTTCTGCTTCTGGCTAATTAAGAGCTTAATGTTGTGTTTGGGCGCCATCTTGCATGCAACCAAGGACGCACTGGATTATAAGATGCACCGTCAATGGATTTTCAAAGTTATGTCTTATATAAAACGCACCAAACTATAAGGCACTTTAAGCAAGACTAAAGAGTCAGATTTTGTTAACTGTTTTTACAATAACTCTGGAATTTGTTGGTAACACGCTACACGTTAGTGTTGTTTGAGAAGTTAGCCGCATTATTGCATTTACAATACGAGTCTCTCCCAGCCTTATTTGCAACACCTTAAAAAAAACGGATTGATACTGCAAAGCAAGCGTGACTGTGACTACGCCAACTCCCAACCTTGTGAGTAACAGGTAAAAAAAAAAATAAATAAAAACCACTCTCCAACACCGCTATACCTTAGCCATGTTAACATATTCAAAATATCTGTAGCCCTCTAACCTAACATAAAAAAATATAGTCTGATACAGCTAAAACCAACGTTCATGTGACTATGCTAACTCCCAACCTTGTAAGTAACATGAAAAAACACAGTTTGACAACGCTACATGTTAGCCGTGTTAGCATATTCACAATAACGCCCAACCTTGTTTGCAACACGTAAAAATACAGACTGATACAGCTAAAACAAACATTCCTGTAACTTTG
>NC_050530.1:18150958-18151122 GCF_002922805.2 Oryzias melastigma | reverse complement strand
CCTGCAACCAAGGACGCACTGGATTATAAGATGCACCGTCAATGGATTTTCAAAGTTATGTCTTATATAAAACGCACCAAACTATAAGACACTTTAAGCAAGACTAAAGAGTCAGTTTTTGTTAACTGTTTTTACAATAACTCTAGAATTTGTTTGTAACACGC